>NC_047120.1:71486958-71576958 GCF_902500255.1 Thalassophryne amazonica
AGGCCACTATGTTTTTGTGAAAACGTATGGAGGTAGTAGCAAGAGGAGGGAGGGAGTTCAAAGCACGTCTCTAGGAGTGTAACGATAAAGAGAGTTGACAATAAACCAGTGTGTGTGTGTGTGTGTGTTATGAGCAGGACTGGAGCGACAGGTGTTTTTCGGCGTCAGCGATGCATGAGCATGTCCAGCCTGTTAGTGAAAAGTCACACAAGGTGTGAAACACAGAGGAATATATTCACTACACACTTGATTACCAGCTTTTTAAATTTCAACTTAGCAAAATCTAAGTCTTTTAACACGAATCAATAGACACTCGTGTCACTATTCCACTGAATCACTGCACGTCACAGTGTCGCTTTGGAAGTGGTGGTTCAGCAGCACTTACGAGTAACACACTGTCGCTACCAGTGTCTTAAGTTATTGGCTACAGTGGAGCATTTAAAGGAACTAAAGTGCAGGGGGAGAAAAACAATCGGATACAGACTGTATGTGTGTGTGTCTAAATACAGTTGCAGACATTTCATGTATCTGAGTAAGTAAAGCAGCCTGAATAAAGCACATCATGTTTTTGAAGACTGTGCAGGGATAAGTGGTGTTTCTACGAGGTTACAGAGCCGCTTCCGGCACCGCGGCACGAGGCTCACGCTAGCAGAGAGAAGTGGGTCCAGGCCGTGAATGAGGCCGGACGTCTGTTCTGCCCTGCAGCCGAAGAAACATCGATGTGACGTATTGTTGTGTCGCGGCCACAAACCACTCAGGGTCTCTTCTGCTCTCGTTCAGCAGACTAGGGTTCGAGTCAGCTGACGGAGACACACACAAAGTGCAGAATGTACGAGCGGATTTCTGATATGGACGAGTGAACGGATGGCAGAAGAGCGTGTGTGTGTGTGTGTGTGTGTCTCTGAGGTGTGCAGAAAAAGAATAAGAAGCAGCTCATGAAGAGAAACAGAGACCGAGCCACCAATCAGAGTTTATCACCAGCTGAGGAATGTCGACTTAAATCAGTTTTTATGGTTCCACACGGGCGGGTTGGGCCGCAAGCAGCGACTTGCCACGTGTAAAGGTTCATCTTTTATCCTTCATTCTACTGGCTTCCCTCCGTTTGAGCCACGTCTCTGCAGCTCACATGGAACAAACATGCTGAAATTAATTACTACTTCAGAAAGGTAACGCTGCTGGTGATCACAGAAAGATGAGAAACCACTTGGTACCACACAGAGTCCCCAGTGAACTGTGCCGTGGTCCACTTGGTACCGCACAGAGTCCCCAGTGAACTGTGCCGTGGTCCACTTGGTACCGCACAGAGTCCCCAGTGAACTGTGCCGTGGTCCACTTGGTACCGCACAGAGTCCCCAGTGAACTGTGCCGTGGTCCACTTGGTACCACACAGAGTCCCCAGTGAACTGTGCCGTGGTCCACTTGGTACCGCACAGAGTCCCCAGTGAACTGTGCCGTGGTCCACTTGGTACTGCACAGAGTCCCACTTTTCTAAGCAACACTTGGTCCAGTGTTCTGTCTGTATCCAAGCTCCAGTGGGGGTTCACACCTCCCCAAATCAATCAAATGATGTGAGTAAACAGTCTGAGGTCTGTCTGAAACGGATCAAAGAGGAAACGTGTTCCAGCGGCCTAAAAGTCAGAATCTATCAAACGGTGCTTTATTGATATCAGTTATTCTTTATATTTATTTTTGTGACTTGAGATGAACCTTAAAATCACACTGAAGTCAAAATGACTTGATTGTCTTCGTTTCTGTTCTAGTGTTAAAGTTCCTGCCTTTCTGACCAGCCTACCAAAATAAGAGCCTTCTCCTTGACGTATTCCATCAATTGTGAACATCACAACCAGCCGTCTGCGCGTTTCATGTCATCATCCTGTTTAAACGTAAATGACATCATTTAAAGAAAGTTTTGAAGGGATTTAATAACATCTTCAAACTGAACTCAGGGAAGTAAGTTTGAAATATGAGCATGAGTGTGCTTTTATTTAAAGTGCTGCTGAGGATCTCCACATGTATCCGCGGCATCACGTTGGAATTATCTAGACCTCTATACGTTTCCACACCGCTGCCTACGTAGGTCCTGTGTGTAAGTGTGTGTTTCTGTGTAGGTAAGTGTGACAGATGACTGTGTCAGCAACTGCGCTAAATGCTGAGCGGGGAGAGCGTGTTAGGATCCGGCCGAAGCCGTCTGCGAGTCGCCCTCACACACATAACAGTATGTCAACTATGATAAAGCGTGGCTCCACGCTACAACGCTCCCTCAGGTTTACTTAGTGAGGCAAAGCTGCCTCACAGACACATGCTGCCATTACAGAAGGAAGGACGGCTGTAAAGTGCACGTACAACAGGCTCTTCATGAGTTCACGCTCTACACACCGCCATGAACACACACGGACCACACGTTCCCGAGCTAGCTTAACAAGTCCAACTGCAGCTCAATAAAATCTTACCACAACCCTAAAACGAGTGCTAACTGTCAGCACGTGCACAACCTCAAAGTTCTATCATGTCTGAGGAAGGCAGAACCTACAATCCATCAAGTCTTTGTGGTGTCCTTGTGTATTCTGTCGGTCACACATTCGGGCACAACACCGGCTGGCGTGAAAACAGTCAAGCCAGAGTGGATTGTTTAAGTAGCACAGTTAAATTTGATGCAGTTTTCTTACATTGTAGCCACTGTCTCAATTCAACAGCTAGTAAGTCCCTTCGGCTGCTCCCTTGTTTGCACTCGGGGTCGCCACAGCAAATCCAAGGTGGATCTGCATGTTAAATTGGCACAAGTTTTACGCCGGATGCCCTTCCTGACGCAACTCCACATTACATGGAGAAATGTGGCAGGGGTGGGATTAACACAAATACACACTGAATCTCCAGAGTATAAGACGACGCCAGCTGTGTGTTTTCACACCGATGATCAGTGGCGGGCACTGTTCAGCTAATCCGATAACCACTAATTATCAAAGCTAATGTTTTTGCTAGCGTATTAGCTTTTCAGATAACTTTTAAAACCATCACCGGACCAATTATCTTCTGATAAATTTAGTTCTGATAACTTTCAGTCCAATTAACATTTTTTTTTCTGGTAAAGTGAGCAAAGTTTAATGGTCAAAAACTTTTGTAAATCCTAAAATCAGACATTTTAATAGCTGTTGTGTGTAGATCAGTGGTTTTTGACAGACTGGCTGCCTGCCGCTTGCTGATGACATCATCATGAAGCGCAAAACATGATTGGCCGGTCGACGCAGGGAGCATTGTGGGTAGTGTAGTTCAGGTTCACTTTGGATGTTACAGTGTTGTCACCTGCTCGACACAAAAACAAAATGGACTCATTTTAACATGATTTTATTTCTTTGTGGCATGGGATAAGCTGTGTACAGGGACCAAACATCGTTTAGACACCGTTTGGATAATCAGGACGCTTTATATGGATCCTTTCTTCAGATGAATCCCACTGAAACTAACAGGTAAGAATTTATATTTACTACGCGTCTTTTATTCTGCCAATCAAAGCATTAATGGATGTATTTGGGTTGTTTAAGCCACAGGGTTCAAACTGTGTGAAAAAAGCAGCAGCTTTTAGCTCATAAATTATGGTGTATCTAATACAGAGATAAACTGACTTCTAATACTGTGTTTTGCTGCTTTTGAACGATGATGACAGTGTTTGGGGTTTATTTTTTTACTTATTCATTTTTCATGTGTTCTTTGTGTTTGTGATCCTTGAATTTACCCAGCAGCCCCTGCGGCGCTTAAAGTGAAAATGGTTTATCAGAAGTCCACAGTGTAATCTAATGTGTCTGCATCCAAATCAATACAAATAGTTATTGATTATCTGTAATAAAGATAATTTTAGCAGTTTATCGGTTTAGTGTCATAAAAGATAACTTTTCAGTTATCTGATTAATAGTTATTAAAGCTAACTTTTTGGTTAGCTGTGCCCACCACTGCCAGTGAAGCACTTGACACAAAAGCAAACCGAAGTGACCGTTGCCACGACCCACAGAATTGGGTTTCTCAGCCCTCCGGTTGCTACAGTTACAATCAGAACATGACCACTGTTGAATTTACTTAGTGAGGTGTAGAGCAGGCGGTTGAGTGGATGAGGAGCCAGGCAAAGTTTCATAAACCACTCTAATACTGTTTAGTCAAATAAACGCACTTAGTTGACTAATTTTTTGACATTAGTCGTTGCGCAAAGTGCTTAGTCGGCTAAAGTATCATGTTACCAGATGAAAGTTTTTAGCCTGGTACAGAGGAGGCTAATCTCATCTGAGTCGACAAAACTTCACTGTCTTACCTCAAAAATGGCAGTTATCATGTACCGCCACCAGATGCAGCACTCAAGCGCCCCCCTACATCGCTCACATTCCTGCAAAAAGGAGAGCTAAGAGACAAGTGTGTGTGTGTGTGTGTGTGTGTGTGTGTAAACGCACGTCTGTCAGCTCTATGTGTTCATGATAAATAAGGCAAAATTTCCACAATTAGTTTTAATAGTTACTGCATTGAACACTTAACAATACACTAAAAAAAAAACCTATTCCTGAGATTTACTTAAAACATCATGGAAAGTATTTCCACATGATTATATATCTTACAGGCAGCACGGTGACTTAGTGGTTAGCACTGCTGCCTCATAGCAAGAAGGTCATGGGTTCAATTCCAGCCTGTGTCTTTTCTGTGTAGAGTTTGTATGTTCTCCCCATGTTTGTGTGGGTTTGCTCGGGGTGCTCCGGTTTAATTTAATTAGGCTGAGTTAACACAGTCTATTTAAGTTGGCTCAACTTCTTTAAAAAAGTTTAAATTAAATTGATAAGGATGATCAAAATGGAACAAACTGATTTAGGGACTGGGGTTTGTGCAACTTAATTCAGTGTTGGTGTCATGCTTAATTCTCTTGTTCTTTTAAACTTTCTACCTCTTGATTTTTGCAAGTGATAGTAGTAATAATAATAATAATTGCTGCTGTCTCTTCTTGAGGCAGCTTTAGTGGCACCCTGTCAGTTCTCTGGAATCCAGGTTAGGTGGAAGGTGATAGCTTTGTTGGTTAAGATGAAGTTTTCATTTCAGTCCCTGAATCAAACCCACCTTGGGGCGGGTGATTGGATAATTCTTACATAAATTATGTGAAACTGATTGTTTTAAACATCATATTAACATTAAATCTGAGTGTGGACATAATAAACAACCTTAACAGAATCACACATCCTTGTTGTCCCAGTTTAATCACTTATTATGCATCCTTAGGTCGCAGCTGAGGAACCAAAGGAGGCGCACTGCCCCACTTCCTCTTGTAGTACAACCCCTGGCAATAATTATGGAATCACCGGCCTCACAGATCACAGACATGACACAAAACTAAAGTCATTTCAAATGGCAACTTCCTGGCTTTAAGAAACACTATAAGAAATCAGGAAAATAATTGTGGCAGTCAGTAACGGTTACTTTTTAGACCAAGCAGAGGGGAAAAAAAACTATGGACTCACTCAATTCTGAGGAATAAATTATGGAATCACACTGTAAATGTTCATCCCCAAAACTAACACCTGCATCAAATCAGATCTGCTCATTAGTCTGCATCTAAAAAGGAGTGATCACACCTTGGAGAGCTGTTGCACCAAGTGGACTGACATGAATCATGGCTCCAACACGAGAGATGTCAATTGAAACAAAGGAGAGGATTATCAAACTCTTAAAAGAGGGTAAATCATCACGCAATGTTGCAAAAGAGTTGGTTGTTCACAGTCAGCTGTGTCTAATCTCTGGACCAAATACAAACAACATGGGAAGGATGTTAAAGGCAAACATACTGGTAGACCAAGGAACACATCAAAGCATCAAGACAGAAAAGTTAAAGCAATATGTCTCAAAAATCGAAAATGCACAACAAAACAAATGAGGAACGAATGGGAGGAAACTGGAGTCAACGTCTGTGACCGAACTGTAAGAAACCGCCTAAAGGAAATGGGATTTACATACAGAAAAGCTAAACGAAAGCCATCATTAACACCTAAACAGAAAAAAACAAGGTTACAATGGGCTAAGGAAAAGCAATCGTGGACTGTGGATGACTGGATGAAAGTCATATTCAGTGATGAATCTCGAATCTGCATTGGGCAGGTGATGATGCTGGAACTTTTGTTTGGTGCCGTTCCAATGAGATTTATAAAGATGACTGCCTGAAGAGAACATGTAAATTTCCACAGTCATTGATGATATGGGGCTGCATGTCAGGTAAAGGCACTGGGGAGATGGCTGTCATTACATCATCAATAAATGCACAAGTTTACGTTGATATTTTGGACATTTTTCTTATCCCATCAATTGAAAGGATGTTTGGGGATGATGAATCATTTTTCAAGATGATAATGCATCTTGCCATAGAGCAAAAACTGTGAAAAACATTCCTTGCAAAAAGACACATAGGGTCAATGTCATGGCCTACAAATAGTCCAGATCTTAATCCAATTGAAAATCTTTGGTGGAAGTTGAAGAAAAATGGTCCATGACAAGGCTCCAACCTGCAAAGCTGATCTGGCAACAGCAATCAGAGAAAGTTGGAGCCAGATTGATGAAGAGTACTGTTGTCACTCAATAAGTCCATGCCTCAGAGACTGCAAGCTGTTATAAAAGCCAGAGGTGGTGCAACAAAATACTAGTGATGTGTTGGAGCTTTCTTTTGTTTTTCATGATTCCATCATTTTTTCCTCAGAATTGAGTGATTCCATATTTTTTTCCCCTCTGCTTGGTCTAAAAAAGTAACAGTTACTGACTGCCACAATTTTTTTTTCCTGATTTCCTATAGTGTTTCTTAAAGCCAGAAGTTGCCATTTGAAATGACTTAGTTTTGTGTCATGTCTGTGATCTGCTTTTTTTCTACAAAATTAAACAACTGAATGAACATCCTCTGAGGCCGGTGATTCCATCATTTTTGCCAGGGGATGTATAAGCTGAGTCTAATTATATCAGGGAAGACCAGGTTGAACTGTGCCTTCTCTCACACACACACACATATATAAACAAGGCTGCTCGCTGTTTATTTCATCGTGAAAACGCGAACGAGCTGCTGTGTCACTAATCTTTGGGTTTTCTCGACCTCAAACTAGGCTGCTGTAAACGGCAGCCAGACTGTGTTTCACTGGAAGACTAATTCCTCTAAATCATCCATTAAACACAAATCCTCCAATTCACTTAACGCAGAGCTTCTGCCATCCATCCCGACATCTTCATCTCTTTATCTGCCTCCTGTAAACCATAATTTATGCAAAACAGATGCTGCTGTGTCTGTTGTTGCTGTGATGATGACGACGACTGTGTCTGTGTTGCAAACAGAGGAACAAAACACTACACTGATGCACATTTCCTGAAGCGACGCACACACACGTGCATGAGGCTGCTGACTCGGGCTCCGAGTGGGGGGGCTGCTGCTGCATGAGTTCTTAAATCACATGTACGTGAGACTGGAAGGGTCTGTAAAAGTGTTCAATGGAATAACTAAGACCATGGAATATTTGTAACCATACAAAGGACTGGAAACCGGTTTAGAGTAAACGATACGACTGCACCGATTCACAGACTCCTGGAGGGAATTAAACACATTGTATGAACCAGGCAACAGCCCAATTTTAACACGATGAATCGGTTGAGCGAAGCCGCTACGCTGCTACGTCCTTGTTGTCACGTCAACATTCAAAGGCATTTTATTCCTGCACGTCAGTGTTGCACCTCTGCCACATCACGGCTGCACAACACGCCTGAATTGCAACAAAATAAGGGGGGAAACTGGGGGGTCAAACAACAAAAACTGCAGATGAATTCCAGCACTTTAAATGTATTAGCATGGCAAAAAAAAAAAAATGCTATTCTGTACTTCTACACTGCACTTTCTGCTACTGTGAAGTTGCCCCCCAGTGATGGAGAAAAGGCAAGCAGAAGCCATGTAAAAGTGCTGCAGCACAGAAGTAAAAACATGAAGGAGATCCCTGGTCTTTTATTAAATATACATTAAATATACATCTGGAAATAACCATCATAATCTGTAAGATGCGATGTTCAGTGATCAGGATCAAAGTTCAGTGATCAGGATCAAAGATGACTGATTAGGATCAAAGGTCACCAACAAGGATCAAAGCTCTGTGATCAGAAAAAGATTACGATCATGGGTGATCAACTATGATCAAAGGTCAGTAATCTGGGTGCAAGAAATGCAGTGAAAACATCCAAGCACAAAGGTGCTACCCAGCTCAGCTTTGGTGCAACAAACGATGTTAAAGCTAAATCCGTGGATCAAGACACGCCTCCACATGACTGTAAATGTCTGTGTCCTTTCCTTCTGTATTGTTCGTTTTGTCACTGGCTTTATGTCTTTACTTCAGAAATTTTCTCTGTAGCCTGAAGCTGTTGGTGCTTTCAAAGGAATAAAGTGAAATGTTGACAGACATAAAAGATAAATAATATATAAAAAACAAAAAGGGGATGGTGGAGGTGTGTGTTCTCTAGTTTAATCAGAGACCCACAGCAGCATCTGGCCAACCAGTGCACAAAGTGCACACTGCTGTCAGACGCACCGCCTTCTCATTTGGTTGCCAGAAAAAACAGCTTCCATCTGAAATCACCTTGGTTGACCTGGAAAACAAAAATCGCACCCTGACCATTTTACCAGCACATCAGAGCATGGCGTGGGCGCTGCCATCGATCTGTCAGAGCCAGTGATGTGCAGTGAGGTTGATGGCTGGTGAGGCACCGACTTCATCACAATCAGATTTACAATCATATGAACCACACAGCAGTTTATTCACCGTTTGATTGGTAGCAGTTAACGGGTTATGTTTAAAATCTCATATCAGCATCTTTACACATACAAACTGTAGCACACAAAAAGCACATTTAACTTATAAATGTTACTATGGTCTTACCTTTACTTATAAATGTAGTCCATGTGCTGCTCCTTCTGAACAAAAGCATTGATGACTTGCTTGTGGAGCTTTACCTTATCTTCCTTCAGTTTTAAAGTCTCTCTGTCTTATCACTGCCAGGGAATAAAGTCGTCCTTCATCAGTCCTGTTCCTGTTTTCAGCCTTTGCTGGCTTTGAATGTGAGCGGTCAACTGCTCGTGTTTGATGAAACTTCTTTGTAAATTCCTCAGGTCACAATATCCCATCTGAGTCCAGACACTGTCACAAGTTGAGAAAAGGAGGCAGAAAAGGGCAGTTTCTTACTGGACGTCCACACATCCCAGACTTTACTTGTTGTCCCGCTCTGTTTTGAAAAGAGAGCAGCTCTTCTGTTGTCTGAAGCAAACCTTTTAGCTCCAGTGTCGGTATTCTTTAATTATTTTCTCCCTGCTTCGACTGAAAGTCCAGTTAAGAAAATTGTTTACAGTTTGTAATCCTCCATTGTGAAAGTAATGTCCAGGCAAGAGGAAAAAAAAATTAATGAACGGCTGCTCTTGTAGGTTGCTCGTCACTTATTCTGCAGCTGAGGAGTTGCTGTGAAGAATCCCCTGGGATCACTAGTGCCCTCTAACGTGAGGCAGAAGAACTGCGTGCTCACCTGGTGTCTTTTCAGCTGTTTCTGATCGCTCAGCACACGGAACATGTTACACACATACGGCTGTTGACAAAAAAACACTGTACATTATGTACATCAGCTAAACTACGGAATTTAAGTCATACAGCCAAAGTGTTTGACCATTCTAATGGTGCCACACAGAGAGACAGTGAGACAGTCTCACCACCCCGCTCAGCGTGCGCTCTCGCTGGAGCAACACATCTCTGTTATTTTGGCACGTGGGATAGCTAACCGGGGACGACTTTCACCTGACACAGTGCTGAATTTGACGACATGGGAAGATGCTGCTGATGAGTTTGAGTATTACAATCATTAGGCGTAAAAACACACGAGATACACAGGTTCTTGTGCCACATATACTCCTGATGTTTTTGTTACCCATGAAAACGTACTGTCATTGCAAATACAGCGTTGTTTTGGAACTACTTTTTCCGCAGGAATTCATCAAGCATGTTGGCCGCTGGTGCGTACTGACAGAAATATACAAAAGTGTATAGTTATTCGGGCCAAAACGAGAACGTCCACTTTAGCTTGCCATAAGCTAAGCTAATGACGCTCATGAGAGCGTCACTGCACAGCGTGCCAGCTTGTTAGCGCAGTGATTGCGCAATCCAAGGTGTGTCTCGGCTGGCTGCTGCCTCAGCGCACGTATCTGCTTAGTGTTTGAACAGCAAATGTGAAAGTTATGCGATTTTGAATAAAAAATAATTTAAAACTGGTTAGCAGGGTGGTGACCAACGTGGATAATGCGCTTGGTTTCAGTGCAGAAGGTTCCGGGTTCAAACCCCACCCCTGCCACATTTCTCCATGTAATGTGGAGTTGCATCAGGAAGGGCATCCAGCGTAAAACCTGTGCCAATTCAACATGCAGATCCACCTTGGATTTGCTGTGGCGACCCCGAGTGCAAACAAGGGAGCAGCCGAAGGGACTCATTTCTTGGTGAAGTTAAAAGGAAAATATCTTTACAGTACAAATTACTGAATAAATATAACATTTCATTTTGAATTATAAAATAGTCTAAAACTGGTGAAGTTAAAAGGAAAATAACTTTACAGTACAAATTACTGAATAAATATAACATTTCATTTTGAATTATAAAATAGTCTAAAACTGGTGAAGTTAAAAGGAAAATAACTTTACAGTACAAATCACTGAATAAATATAACATTTCATTTTGAATTATAAAATAGTCTAAAACTGGTGAAGTTAAAAGGAAAATAACTTTACAGTACAAATTACTGAATAAATATAACATTTCATTTTGAATTATAAAATAATCTAAAACTGGTGAAGTTAAAAGGAAAATAACTTTACAGTACAAATCACTGAATAAATATAACATTTCATTTTGAATTATAAAATAGTCTAAACTGGTGAAGTTAAAAGGAAAATAACTTTACAGTACAAATTACTGAATAAATATAACATTTCATTTTGAATTATAAAATAATCTAAAACTGGTGAAGTTAAAAGGAAAATAACTTTACAGTACAAATCACTGAATAAATATAACATTTCATTTTGAATTATAAAATAATCTAAAACTGGTGAAGTTAAAGGAAAATAACTTTACAGTACAAATCACTGAATAAATATAACATTTCATTTTGAATTATAAAATAGTCTAAAACTGGTGAAGTTAAAAGGAAAATAACTTTACAGTACAAATTACTGAATAAATATAACATTTCATTTTGAATTATAAATAGTCTAAAACTGGTGAAGTTAAAAGGAAAATAACTTTACAGTACAAATCACTGAATAAATATAACATTCATTTTGAATTATAAAATAGTCTAAAACTGGTGAAGTTAAAAGGAAAATAACTTTACAGTACAAATTACTGAATAATATAACATTTCATTTGAATTATAAAACTAATCTAAAACTGGTGAAGTTAAAAGGAAAATAACTTTACAGTACAAATCACTGAATAAATATAACATTTCATTTTGAATATAAAATAGTCTAAAACTGGTGAAGTTAAAAGGAAAATAACTTTACAGTACAAATTACTGAATAAAATTAACATTTCATTTTGAATTATAAATAATCTAAAACTGGTGAAGTTAAAAGGAAATACTTTACAGTACAAATCACTGAATAAATATAACATTTCATTTTGAATTATAAAATAATCTAAAACTGGTGAAGTTAAAAGGAAAATAACTTTACAGTACAAATCACTGAATAAATATAACATTTCATTTTGAATTATAAATAGTCTAAAACTGGTGAAGTTAAAAGGAAAATAACTTTACAGTACAAATTACTGAATAAATATAACATTTCATTTTGAATTATAAAATAATCTAAAACTGGTGAAGTTAAAGGAAAATAACTTTACAGTACAAATCACTGAATAAATATAACATTTTCATTTTGAATTATAAAATAGTCTAAAACTGGTGAAGTTAAAAGGAAAATAACTTTACAGTACAAATCACTGAATAAATATAACATTTCATTTTGAATTATAAAATAGTCTAAAACTGGTGAAGTTAAAAGGAAAATAACTTTACAGTATAAATCACTGAATAAATATAACATTTAATGTTGACATATAAAATAATCTAAAACTGGTGAAGTTAAAAGGAAAATAACTTTACAGTACAAATTACTGAATAAATATAACATTTAATTTATTTTTTTCATTTTTCATTTTTTTTCTTTCCATGATGTCAGGTGAGACACAGCTTCACCTGCCTCACCTGACCGCATGTCACTGGTCGGAGCAGTTAACCTGTAAGACTCTTCAAGTGGAGCTGAACTAGAATGACATCATTACCCCTCCCAGCACGTGTTTGTTACACTCATCAAATAAATACAAAAGGACCACATTAAAAGTTTGCTCTATGACTCAACTGAAGCTCACTGGAGCCTCGGAGGTCCACGGTCGATTTCCCAAATATTCCCTCCACGGGTTCGACTCCCTCTCAAAATACACTTCATTCTCTCAAATCACATTCTCCCCTTTTCCTTAGAGGTTCTCCTCCTCCTCCTTTTCTGCTTCCCTGAGTGGCGGAGTGCTGCAACCACAAAACCCTGAGAGATACACAGAGCGTTACACACTGTGCACACACACTTCACAGTGAGCTGGCTGCAGGGACCCGACGTCAGGTGGGTGGATGGAGGAGAAACAGAGAGGGAGGAGAATACAGGTAGGAAACAAGATGAGGTGAGGGCATAAAAAGAGAGGAGGACGAGGAGGAGGACAGTTTAAGAGACATTATGCACACAGAGACAGAGAGAAATATCTCCAAACCAGAAACCCCTCGGGCCCATTCAGAAAACACAACACACAGGACGGCCGAACACCTCAATGCTCTGAGGCAAAACAACAGACGAATCCACCCGCCCCGAAACCTTCAAGTCATAAATAAAGGCAAAGGATGGGGGGGCTATATATATAAAGAAGCTCTGGCTATATATATAAGATAAGAAACATACAACACCATAGCAACCCTGGCTGTGGAGTGAAGGTAGCATACCAGAACGATGGAAAAAGCTACTGAGAAAGAAGAAATTGGAGGAAAAGAGAAGAAGGTGTTGCACAATCTCCCTCTGGGATGGAGACCTCATCCTGGACCTGAACTTCATAAAAATCAACATCTCTATGACTCCTCACCTACAGTATCATCGTTCCTGGAGCACATCATGACGTGAAGGTCCATCGTTCTACACGCTCGTAATCATTTGGGTCTGGACATAAAGTGCATCCTTCAGTCTCCATGACAGCATCTCTGCTGCAGCAGGATAATAATTCCTCCAGTGTATTGTGGAAGAAAGGTGCACAGGTACATTGTCTAAACTCACATTTTTTACCTTCTTTTGTTCTTTGTAACACGGCCCCTGACATCAACAAGGTGTTTTCGTCAACACAATTGCTGCTCACTGGTCATCTTCCCTTTTTCTAATTATTTTCTGTAAACTTTACAGATGATTGTGTGTGAAAATCCCAGCAGATCAGGAGTACCAGCCCATCTGGCACCAACAACCACACCACCTTCCAAGTCACTTAAAGTCTTCTCTTTGTGTCCATTCTGATGTTTGGTTTGATCTTCAACAGGTCGTCTTCAGCACGTCTAGATGACTAAATACACTGAGTTGCTGCCATATGATTAGTAGTTATTATTGGTTGATTAGCTATTTGTGTTAAGCAATTGAACAGGTGTACCTAATAAAGTGGCCGGTGAGTGTCTGCTGACAGAGACAAAGAGAAGGAAGAAGTGCCTGCTCTGGCTACACTCAAAGTCCTTTCTGCAACATTGTGAAGACTCGTGATGATGATTTTCAGTTTTAGAACATTCAGTTCAATTTAATTCAACTCAATTTATATCTATAGTGAAACATGAAACATAGAAACATGGCGGACGTGAGTGTTTCAAGCTCCTCAGCGCGTGCTCAAGTTAGACTAAAACCTGAGGCGTACCAGACTGTTGATGGTAAACTTGCATTGAAGATAAGAACATTAAGCCAGGATGAGACTGTCCTGCTTGCTGTCAATTGTTTTGACTCAGAGTGGATTGAATCTTCAAAAAAAACTGTTTGAACTCTGCCCTACTACGCAGCGGAACATCACGCATAAAAGTGCTTAGAAAGATATTAATAACATAAAGAGCTGCCTCAAAGTGCTGAATGAGTGTGGGGACAAAGTTCCCAGATTTGTCTCCCACCATTTGGATGAATTGCCACCGGTGACATTTACATCTATGGATGTGTGCGGCCCTACTCCGGAAAGTATAGCAGCTGCACTCTAAGGTTTCTGCCATGAAACATGCGCTGCACCTGCAAGCCAACGCCAGTGAAGATCTGCGCGCTGTCACGGATGAGGTGAGCCGTCGACTTGGTGCCTTGGAGAAGCACGCTGACTACGTTGCATTGGACGGGCGTTTGGATGTGGAAGGTGCTAGTGGCACGGTATGGAACGCCACAGTGGTTGGCATGCTGGCAGGGGGGACGGGGGCACCAGGAGCGCCTGTCACAGGAACCGCCGCCTCAAACTGTGGAGAGGGGTGAATTTGCAGCCATGTCTGGATTATCAACACCTTCACTGGATTCTCTGAAAATGGAGCCTGGTAGTGAAGAGAGACAACAG
This sequence comes from Thalassophryne amazonica, assembly GCF_902500255.1. Taxonomy (NCBI): domain Eukaryota; kingdom Metazoa; phylum Chordata; class Actinopteri; order Batrachoidiformes; family Batrachoididae; genus Thalassophryne; species Thalassophryne amazonica. Next base: position 71,501,625 of record NC_047120.1, read on the forward strand.
AAGCGCACTGAGCTGCCCGCTGATCCAAAGCTAGGATTACGCACCGGTTAAATTAACATCGAGGCAGAAGAAAGCTGTAAAAACCATTGTGTGCAGGGGATCAGCGAGGAATATTAAAGTGGTAACAACTAAGCTGGTGAGTGTTTTTTGCTACCAAGTTCTCGCCGGAAATAGACCCTGAAACTCTGCGTGTTCATCTTGAGGAGAAACTCTCTCGTAAGGTTTCGTGTCAAGAGATTGCCACCGTGAATAACAGATACACTTCGTTCAAAATATCAGCCGAATGTGAGGATGTGGGTGACATGTATAACCCAGAGTTGTGGCCAGCGGGAGCGTATGTACGGCGCTTCTTTGAACCCAGGAAAGTTGGTTTTATTGGTGCTAATGCCAACACTGCTGTTCTACCTGCTGGGGCTTTAGATGTGTCTGCTACTGGTACGGTAGCCCAGGTCTGATGCTGCGATGGAGATAAATGTCCTGTCTTACAACTGTCATGGCCTGCGTTTGGGTCAGAGCGCGGCGGATAGAGCTCGCCGTATTGTTGTGGATCAGTTGTTGGAGCACTGTGACATTCTGTGCCTGCAGAACTTTTTTGGCCAAGCAGGATATTAAGATCTTAATTTAATTAATGATAATTTCATGGTGTAGGTGAATCTACTACTGATTTTTGCTTGGGTTTAAAGAGGGTAGAGTTCCAGGAGGGGTGGCAATTCTGTGGAATAAGAAGCTGGATCTGGTAGTAAATGTTATTCGGCTTGGTGTGGGCTGGTGTATTGCTGTACATTTGAAGCTGTCTGATAAGGATTTGGTCATTTTAAATGTTTATACCCCTTTTGAAAGTCAGATCAATGAAGAGGACTATATAAATAAGTTAGCATTTATTAGCTCTTTTTTGTTAAATGAACATTTACAAGTGTTTTTATTGTTGGAGATATGAATGCTGATATTTCAGATGGGAGTTCAGTGTTTGCTAACCATCTGAAACATCTATGTAGAGATAATAATTTGTATTCTGTCCAGCAGGGAGTTGTTGCCTCCTGATAGTTATACATATATTAGTGAGGCCTGGCAGACCACATCCTGGTTGGATCACTGTCTCAACAGCTGATGTGCATTCATCTTTAGTGCATATGGAAATGTTATATAACACATCAAATTCAGACCATATTCCTATTAAAATGGTTATTAGATTTGATAAAATACCTGACACCTTTGAATGTGTAAACAAAAACAAATCTAACCCAGATCGAGTGGACTGGTCCTTTATAGTGGAGGAGGATATTGACTCCTATTTTAATTCTAGTGATCTACTGCTGAGTAATATACAACTGCCCAGAGAGGCAATACTCTGCACAGACAGTAGCTGTTCTAACACAGATCATAAAGCTGATATCTCTGCAATGTATAATGATATTGTTACAGCTTTACTTAATGCTGGTGAGCCTCTTCTGAAGCTTAAAAATAAGAGGAGACGTAGACCTGGCTGGAACACACGTGGCTGAACTCCATGCAGAAGCATGTACAGCTGCTAAATTATGGGCAATGTCTGGTAAACCCAGACATGGACCTATTTTTGAACACAAGAAGCTTACAAATACAAAATATAAATATGCTATACGGTACATTAATAAAAATAAACAATGTCTGAGGGCTGATGCCATGGCCAATAATTTTTTTAGGCCTTTTGGAAAGAGGTACACATTATTAATAACTGCAAACCATCTTTGCCATGTACAGTAGATGGCGTCTCTGGTGTAAATGAAATTACTACACTTTGGCAACGACACTATGAAAGATTATTTAATTGTGTCCCGTCTGAGTCTTACCAAGTAAACTCTGTTGAAGGTGTGAATATAATAAAGACACATGAGATGGTCAAGCTATTAGAAATTTATCAGTTAATAAGTCTTCCGGCTTGGATTTCATCTCTGCTGAGCATCTTAAATTTGCTAGTTTAAGGTTGGCTCCTCTTCTTGCCCTGTGCTTCACTGCCTTCATGGTCCATGGCTATCTTCCTGACTCCATGATGACAGTGTTGCTGGTTCCTGTTATCAAAGATAAAGCAGGGAAATTATGCAGCTCTGACAATTACAGACCTATTGCTCTTGCTAATGTAACGGAGGCCAGCAGGTGTCGCTATGCAGATGTAGTTAGTAAACCTCACTCCCAACAGCTCAAAGGATTCTCTGGTCACAAGGCCAGAGCCCTGGGTTTTAGCCTTCTGGTAGAGAGTCCAACTCCCATGCCGAGGATCATGAGTTCGCGTCCCGAGGGGAGCGAATGGGTGGAGTCATAACAACACATCGCAGAGTGCAGCCGCTACACTAATGTACTGTCTAAAGTACTTGAGCAAATCTTCATGAGAGAGTTAATACTCTGATTATCTCCTCAGAATATCAATTTGGATTTAAAGCCATGCATAGTGTACTGATTTGTGTATATATGTTTTAAAAGAATTATTGAGCGATTATAAAGGGGGGAAAACTCATCAATATTCTTGTGCTTCATGGATGCTCTAAGGCATTTGATTGTGTGAACCATGGAAAACTGTTTAGAAAATTGAGTGATGCTGGTGTTCCCAAATCCATAGTGAGGCTACTAATGTATTGGTATGCACATCAAAAAATGCAGGTGAAATGGGGTAATTGTATATCCTCCCCTTTTCAGGTCAGCAATGGAGTCAGACATGGGAGCATTTTGTCTCCAATTTTATTTAATTTTTATATGAATGGTTTGTCTGAACAACTGAATGGGTGAAGAACTGGTTGTGTGGTTGGGGATACAGTGGTGAACCATTTGATGTATGCTGATGACTGTTTTGTTTAGTCCCAGTTCTGCTGGGCTACAGCAATTGTTGAATGCGTGTGCCATGTATGGAAAAAAACATGACATAAAATATAATACGAAAAGTATGATCATGATTTCTAGAACAAATGTCAGAGCAAACACAGTTCGAAAATTTGGCCACTGCTCCAACGAAGTGAAGCTGGCTTTGTTTTAAAGCATTTTGTACACCTCTGTACACTGCACATTTGTGGATAAACTATAGAAAGCGAGCCTTCGGAGACTACAAGTGGCTTATAATGACTCTGCGAATTTTACTAAAAAGGCCTCGATGGACCAGTGCCACGGAAATGTTTGTGACGGCACGTGTGTAACACTCTTCAAGCCATATTAAGAATGATGATGTTTAGGTTCATCTTTCGTTTAAATAATTCTGATAAGACTGTTCTTAACTGATTAACATTTCTTACAGTGCCACACGGTATACGTCACAGATTTGGAAACACTGGTATAAGTGTCTTTTATTCAAGGGTCTTTAGTGTCCCTATTTTATTATATATTTTTCGTTGTTTGTATGTATGGTGTTTTGTTTCTTTTATCTGGACCTTGAGTCTGTAATAAAGTATCTATCTATCTATAGTGCCAAATCACAACTTAAGTTGCTCCAAGAGGCAATTTAAGAGATAGGTAAACTTTTCTTTAGAGTTTAACAACATAATGTAAGTTCACTCAGGTATTTAGGTATTGAACACATTCAACCATCAAGGTGGTGATGTGAATCAGTTGCTTCTCTAAAATGAAGCCTCTTCTGGATCTACACTTTAAATACTCGGGGTTTAAATGAGGATTTTGACTTGAGACCCTTTTCATGTTATTGTCTATTATGAACTTGATTTTGCAGCTTGTGTCCATTTATATATGTCTATTTATATACAAAGTCTGTTACAAAAGTATCCAACCTTTTTATTTTTGCCAAAAACCTTATGGATTTGAACCACGTGTGCTTGCATCAGCCAAGCTTGAACCTTTGTGCGCATGCATGATTTTTTTTCCCGCCTGTCTGTTGCGTCATTTCCTTGTAAGCAGCCTTTGTGTCAGGACGTGTGCTGTGCGCTCTGCGGAATTTTATTGCGGAGGAAATGTCCTGAACGACTGGAGCAGCGCTATTGCATCAAATTTTGCCAAAAACTGGGGCGACAGCCAGGTGGAAACCATTCGGAAGATTCAGATGGCTTTCGGTGATGATGCTATCTATGGGTGTCACACAGATACAGGATAGGCGGTTCAACCAGTTTAGAGACGGACGCACAGTGGTGGAGAGCGCGCCGCGCTCTGGGCCGGCCATCGACATGCCGAATTGACGAGATCATTTTCCAGAGTGAACGCTGTAGTGATGCGGGAACTGTCGAGTGACCATCAGAGAAAGAATTGCAGAAGAGGTGGACATCAGCACTTTTTTCGGCACATTCAATTGTGACCAAAGATTTGGGCATGAAGAGAGTGGCTGCGAAATTCGTGCCGAAGTTGCTGATGGCGGAGCAAAAGCACCTCCGTGTTGAAGTCTCACAGGACATGCTGGACTCCATACAAAGTAATCCCAGCTTTATGGACACCATAATCACCGGTGATGAGTCCTGGGTGTACGGGTACGACCCGGAAACCAAAATTCCAGTCGTCACAATGGAAGCAGTCCACGTCTCCACGACCAAAGAAGGCGCGCCAAGTGCGCAGCAACATTAAGGTCATGCTGACTGTTTTTTTTTTTACTCCTGCGGTGTGGTACACCACGAGTACGCACCACAGGGTCAAACAATAATGAAGGAATACTACAGGGATGTCCTCCGTCGCCTCCGTGATGCTGTACGGCACAAGAGACCGGAGTTGAGGGCCACAGGAACGTGGCGCATTCATCACGACAATGCTCCAGCACATTCCTCGAACTTAATTCGGACTTTTTTGACTAAAAAACAAACTCCTGTGGTTCAACAGGCTCCTTACTCTCTGATATGGCCCCTTGCGGACTTCTGGCTGTTCCCCAAACTCAAGAGGCCATTGAAAGGAACGCGTTTTGAGATGAGGGAGGCCATTATGCTGCAACGACGCTGCACTCCATTCCGAAAGAGGCTTTTTTTGGAATGCTTCCAACAGTGGCGACACCGCTGGGAGAAGTGTGTGGAGTCCCAAGGAGACTACTTCGAGGGTGATTAGGTTTCCAACTCTCCAGGTAAGCCAGTTTTTTTCCCCCGGCCAAAGGTCGGATACTTTTCTAACAGACCTCGTATCTGTATGTATATATGGATAGATGTATTTATGAATATTTATAGCTGCACGTATATTTTTGTAATTGTAGATATATTTGGCTGTGGTGCTTTTCGCATCACTTCAAGGGATACGTATTTATAATCAATATCTAGATAACATGACAACACTATATGATGGATTATACCTGATGCTGTATTTTATTGTGTAAGATAAGATAACCACAATTTGTTTTTATCCTTTTATTTATTTTTTTTCTCATCGCCGTTGTTGTCACGTGATAGTAGTTAGTAATCACTTCAGTATGCATGCAGGTGAGCCACACCACTAATTATGTCGAAGAAGGGCAGCGGCCGAAACGTCACTACTGCTACTACTGTCATCTGTATCCAAATAAAGCTTTTTTGCACAGGAGCGTTCAGGTTGTGCGGATTTGTTTTGATATTTGTCTGTTTTGATCCAGCACGCCTTTTTGTTTTAATTTTTTTTTTTTTTTTTTTTTACACATCTCGGATGTGCGTTGTCTTTTCTGAATTACTAAGGTCTCGTTAGACCCATTTTAAGGCCTTATTCTGGCAGCCAGCAGCACTTGAAAAACAAAAAAAAAAGTCAGTAACACTTCATCCAGATAGTCCTAAAAAAAAACAAAAATCAGATAGTTTGTCCTGGTATATTCTCTTTTCAAAACCCAAGGAAGAAATGAAGAATATGTATGTTGTAGAATATGATGTCAGGCTCATAATTAAAGGCCAGTGGGTTAAAGTTCAAAGTCAATTGCAACCTAAGTAAAGAAGTCCAACACGTGTCTACTTATGACGTCAGACTAGATTCAGAGGACACTTCATCTGAAAATTCTGACACTTGTCATTCTTTTTCCTGGACTTCCATTCACCCTTTCCTGGACTCAAGCATTTGTTTATTTCTTCACCACCGCAGTTTCTCACCACCGTTTCTCCTCTGGTGGTCTATCCCATATTCTGCTCACCCTGCATCTCCTCTCCTCGGGGTAAATGCGGACTGAATAATTCAGAATGGGAATGATTTATAGTTGCTGTTGTTGATACAGACTTCTGGTAGTGCCCAGACATCTCAGTCACGCTCATCAGTCTGCCAGCTCATTAAGGCCAAAGGACGCGGCTGCAGCCTAATCTGCAACGACACACTGCTCCCAGACTGGTGTACAACATCAGCACACCGTGCCCCAAATCCACTTTGCTATGGAGACAAACTGGAGCACATACTATGACAGGCCTAAAACTGATCCTCTCTCATCCGTACATTAACCACAGACTCCACCTATAATGGACAAACCCTCCATGATGTCACCAGTAGGGCAGGTCCAAACGATGTCCTCGTGGTAGTGACCAACAGCCAAGATGCCATTTTGTGTTAGTAACCACTGCACCATCAGCAGACCCGATGCCACTAAACCTGACTGCTAATTAGTGCAAACAATGCTAACTGTGTTAACATATAAATGAAAAAATACTGAAATATCAGTCAACAGAAATACCGGAGCACCGACTTCATTGACGGTCCGTTAGTAGAACTGACTGCTCAGAAAGCCATACGATCTCAGATAAGGACAAAAGTCTCTAAGGACACTTTCCTTGGTTGAGTCTGCAGCAGCCAATTGTCACTCATTTTGACCACACCCATAATTATTAAGAACATTATGACATGAAATAGCCAATGAGTTAACAAAACGAATAAATAATCAAATAAAATCACCCCCTGTACAGTTTTCATGAAAAGGATAACCATCTATAGACCAGGCTATGAACATCATTATTTGTGCTCTAAATTCTGACATTTTAACATGGGGGTCAATGGGAAGCGGTCATTCACTAAACAGCAGATGATGACCCTCACTGTGTCGATGGCCCGTGTCACCACTAGCTTGCAAACATGGACAAACCTTCAGAATGAAGGCTTCTGTTTTATCCAGAGCAGGAAGAGGAAAGCTGAGACATTAACTCTGCAACGTCACTAACAGAGAAATGCTCAATGAGCTGCTCCACTGAACCAAACCAGATGTCAGAATGACCTCCAGGCCCTCGGAGGAACAGCACAAATGTTACATTTATATAGTATTCTCTACCTTCTGCTCATCTTGGCTCCCTGAGCTCAGTTCAAGTTATTTCTCTGATTCTTTCTTAAATTGTTCTGTCAAAACAACGCGCCAGTGGGACTGTGACAGCATGAACACATGATGTTTCCTGCACGGCTGAACCTTAATCTTCTATCATCTCTCTGAGAGGTTTCAATCAAAGCACTTCTGCTGGAGCTGAAGAAACAGCAGATGAACAACAAGAACAAAGTGATGAGAATGAAGCTTAGAGGCTACAGAATGATATCCGTCATAAAAACAGGTTGGGGGGGGCACACAGGAGGAAACGGCCCCGTTTGCTTTTAAAGAATTGGGGGTGGAACAGGTTGGACTGGAAGTAAAAGTTGTGGTTATTTTACAAAACTTACAGATTTCTTCCCCCCCCCCCCCACAGTGTATTCGACAGGTGCATCTTACACTCTGGAAAATATGGTAAGTTAAGGTGTAAGTACGACACATGAGGGTGGAGCCTGTCCCTGGATATCACAGCACAAAACCATTAAGAGTCTACGACTCCCGTGGACAGCGTGGACCCCCAGCCAGGACCGGTGCCCATTTACAGCTGGGGGGGGAGCAATGTAGAAAACGTGATGTGTACAAGGACATGAAGTAGTATCCTGAAGAACACACCTCAACTCAAACCCTGGTCTGTCATAGTTTTTTGCTACACCAACCACAGTAAATACAAAAGTTTGTGTAAATTAAAATCAGTTATTAAATCATTTCAAAGCACTCTGCATGAGTCAGATCTAGAACTAATCCAGACCATGAGCGAGCACACTGGAGACAGTGGTGAGTCAATAACACCCCAGTAGTTTATTTTACATGGACAAATCTCAAGGAGTCATTCATTTGTGTAACTACTCTCACACTCTAAATTTACAGCACCTGTTTTTAATCCATTTATTTTTGAGAAATCCTCCACCTCAAATCACAACCTCTTCAAGGCACCAAGATTTATGTTGGAAACTGCAGGTGCGCACACTATAGGCTCTAGGCTGAGTCCCCACAGCTATAAAAACCTGGAGCGACCCCTGTAATGAAGAAGACCTCAGAGAGCACAGAGCTCCACCAAGGTCACATATGTTCAGAACCAAATTCTAAATAAAATCCATCATTGTCTAGGACATTATCCATCTGCTCACCAAAGTTCATCAATATGTTCTCACAAGGTTGCAATGTGCCAAAGATTCTTTTGGATCTCACTTCTAGAATGTCCTCCAGATCACCTCCAAAATCTAATCAGCTACTTCCCTGAATATTATCAATCAGCTCACCACATTTGATTGAAATTCATTCATTACTTTGTGAGTTATCCTGGTACAAATATGACATCCTCTGCAGCAGGAAACATGGGACCACCAGAGTGTGGTTGGTTTTTAGAACGAGGAACAGAAGTTATGGAAAGATCGCCATCCTTGAGCCTGTTTGGTAGAAGACTCAAGCACTTTAAAGACTCCTTCACCAGCAATGGGGTTTGGCCTCCACCAGAGTCAGTATACAGTAGATGAAGGACAGACTCATGTGTGGTGCAGACCGTAAAGACGTCTAAAACATTTGTGCAATTGTTTGTTTATTCTTTAAGTTTGAACATCTGCAGGGATCACTAATCTGGAGCGCTGCGGATGTGGCTGACCTTTTGAGGCCCAGCTGCAACAGTTTGAAGTGGGCAGAGGTTTCAGCAAATTAAATGCACATCAGCTTTTTGGGGTTTTTTTTTTGGGGGGCTGCTGGATCCCCATAAGCTTCTACCTTGGTGGTTGTTAATTTTCCTCGGGACATTACATCAGTCTGGGCTATTTCTGGAATATAGCCTATGTGAAATTTTAACTCCGAGCAGCGCAGAACGAGCGGGGATTCAGCACTCGCTCTGCTTATTGTTGGAGGGGGATCTATTAGCGTAATACAGAATTACAGTGTTACAGTGTTAGCGTAATACACAGCAAGAACGCTGTGAGTGCAAGAATTAAAGTACTCAGACTTAGAAAAACAACGTTAAAATCAAGTTGATCAGAAATTACATTTAAAATTCTTCAACTATACATCGACAAAAAAAAAAAAAAAAAAAATTTAACTTCTATAAGGCAAAAGCCATTTTTGTAGTTTTAAATGTGTCTGAAGCTCATAAAGCTGTGAAACAATGTGCTTGTTGCAGAACCTTTTTTTCTTTGTTGAATGGGATAAAGCCAGTAACAGCACTTCAAACTGTCTGACATGTGATGATGTGTTTTTTGGCATCGCACAATACCATTTTGTTATATTCTATATTGATTTTCTAGATTTGCAAATCTGATGGATGACTAGCACACCTCAAGAGATCTGAAACATAGGCTTTGTTTAGACTGCCAGGATAAATCTGATTATGTGTATATCTGATTGATTCTGATCGCATGTTGCGAGTTTGAACAGTCAAAATAGTACATGACAGTTTTTTTTGTTTGTTTCCAATTCCGCTTTAAGCCTTGTAGGTGGTTCGAAATACGATTCAAATCTCACTATTGCAAATCTGTTTTGGTCTGAATGCTCAGATTGGATTCTGGATGTGTTTTGTTACATTTGTTGACTTTTAACGGCATGTATACGTTAGGTGCTGAATGCTCTGCTCATCGTTCCCTGCTTCAGTCAGTTTTCACCCCACTCACTGCTCATGACAGCCTTTCCCCACGCGCACACACACACAAAAGCCCAACCAACTCTGTCAAATCAAATCCAAAACAACATTAACCAAAAATACAGAATGTGGAATAAAAGTCATTATGAAAGACAATGAGATGAAAGATTGAACAGCAATGCAACAGACAGGCCCGGCGCCAGAAAAAAATATTAAGGGGGCGATGAGTTTATCACAGGGGGCGGGGTCAAAAAAAAAGTGCGCACCGGAGGGGACGTGCCTCTGAGCGTGCGTAATGAATTGGGTGCGCTCCTAGAAAGCTCGGTATTTAGGCTACACTGTTGTAAGAGGACTGACTGAGTAAGAGTGAAGAGTGATGACAGTATTTTTTAATTATTATTTGAAGTATAGACCATCGGTCAAGTGATCTCCTGCATACCACAAACCCAAACCCAACAACTGATCTGAGAAACGCCACGAGACAGTAGATTAACCCACATACAGCCCTCCATCACAAGTGCAAACACAGCGCAACTGGGCATGACAGTCACACAACGGGTCAAAGATAAACCTTTCATGTAGATACACAGTGGTCCCTCGTTTATCGTGGGAGTTACGTTCTAAAAATAGCCCGCAATAGGCAAAATCCGCGAAGTAGTCAGCGTTATTTTTTACAATATTATAGCCGTTTTAAGGCTGTTAAAACTCCTCACTACACACTTTATACACTTTTCTCAAACAGGCATTAACATTTTCTCACTTTTCTCTCGTGTGTAAACACTCTCAAAGTTCAAACCCAAATAAGACCAACCTGTTTTCAGGCCCAAACATTTGTTTGAGAAATAAAAATAGAAAGTTTTCCTATAAATAATTATGATGGCTTTTAGAACTAACGAATTTAACTTTAACGATCAGCGTACGAGGTTGGACACAAGAAATTAGTAATAGTGACTGACCAGTATTTCACAGTTCCTCTGATCGCGCCTCTTCGTCCTGGCGCCACGCCGCTGTCGCACCTTTTTCCACTGAGTCACACCTCGATGCAGGTGTCTTTTTCCGAGTGAAGAACCACAGTTATGGGTAGTTGTTGGCGCTCTTTTTCTTCTGGGGCGAGAAGATTTTTATAAACAGACACGCAGAACACAATGCGCGTACTCTCCCTTCGTGGTGCCACAACAGGTGTCCCGTCATCTCAACAGAACACCGGCTGCTTGATGAGACGCAGAGCACAATGCGCTATTAAAACAAACAAACAAAAAAAAGCATGCAGAATTGGACTAAAAAAAAAAAAAAAATCGGCGAAACTGTGAGGCGCTATATTTTGCAGTATTTCTTTTTCTTTCTTTTCTTTTTGATAACTCTCACATCCGAGGGGGCGAGGTTGCGTCGCCCCCAAACGCCCCCTCGTGGCTGAAGCCACCTGAAGCACAGCCCAGCGGAATACACATGCATGCGTGTAAGTCAGGTTTCTGACATGCTGCTGCAGCGTGTCTCAGACTTAATAATACACAGGTGCGTCTGGGTCAGTCATGCTTCAGACCCACAGTGTGAGTGGGTCCAGTATTGCTCCAGTATGTAAAAGTGGAGTGACAGAAAGCAAGAGATTAAGATGATGCTCCAGGTTTTGTTTTGTTTTTTCCCCCCAAACATGTTGCTTCATGCACTATGTCATTACTATAGCACCGATGTGGATGAGATGGAAAATGAGGATTGTGACATCAGATCTGGTCACTTGCTATTCATAGTGTGGGCAGTCAATCAGTGAGATTGGATTTGAATCAGATATGCAATTTATCTCATTCAAACTGACAGTTCTGAACAAAGCATCTGAGACATGGCGATCCGAAGCAGAGTCCATTTGTCGGTTGGTCTGGTTTTGTTCGGCACAGCTCCCTTGTGGACCACATGCATGTAGTCTTTTATTTATGAATTTAATTTGTTTTTCTTAAGAGGCATTTTTGTTTAGGGGACGTTTAGGACCCAGAGGCGGACAGCCAGCAAACACTTTAAATTAGAAGCAGACGTCTCCCTCCCTCAAAAGGCAACGCAACAAGGAGGAAGCAAAGAAAAAGCCAACAGAGATGCAGGAGTCTGGAACTGGTTTTGCAGCCACATCTTGTAGGAAATCCTTAATGAGGGACACCGAAACCACGAGCACTGAGGCTCCAATCCCCCTGCACTGTGTGTGTCCAAATATGAGCGTCAGAGTGATCCACACGCATGCACACGTGTGACACAAACACACAATGTACTAGTGATGGCGCACGCGCCTCCCCAGAGACCAGACAGGGTTTCCCTCGAACTCTACATCTGTAACAGCACGCAGCTACTACACCCAGGAATGATCGCAAGACCGACGGAGACATCGTGTGAGGCCTCCAGAGGCCTGCTCATCAGCCAAACTGTGGCAGCCTGTAAGAATGCCACGGGTTTTAAATAAAAAAATGAAAAAAAAAAAAAAAAGACAGACACACAGAAGCCCACGCTTCCTGTCATTTTGACAAAAAAAGTGTGCAAATTTGTCCTTGTCCAGAAAGGCAACATTTTGGCTCAATGTAGTTCCAGACGTAAGTGTACATACACCACCTCTAAAAACGTCATTCTCCACGAATGCACATACGAGGTCTGTCAATAAAGTATAGGTCCTTTTTATTTTTTCAAAAACTATATGGATTTTATCATATGTTTTTACTGTCAGACATGCTTGAACCCTCGTGCGGCATGCGTGAGTTTTTCCACGCCTGTCGGTGACGTCATCCGCCTGTGAGCACTCCTTGTGGGAGGAGTCGTCCAGCCCTCGTCAGGATTCCTTTGTCTGAGAAGTTGCTGAGAGACTGGCGCTTTTGTTTGATCCAAATTTTTTCTAAACCTGTGAGGCACATCGAAGTGGACACGGTTCAAAAAATTAAGCTGGTTTTCGGTGAAAATTTTAACGGCTGATGAGAGATTTTGAGGTGATACTGTCGCTTTAAGGACTTCCCACGGAGCGAGACGTCGCGCAGCGGTCCCAGGCGCCGTCGTCAGCCTGTTTCAAGCTGAAAACATGCACATTTCAGGCTCTATTGATCCAGGACGTCGTGAGAGAACAGAGAAGTTTCAGAAGAAGTCGGTTTCAGCATTTATCTGGATATTCCACTGTTAGAGATTTTTTTTAATGGATCCTGGATCAATAGAGCCTGAAATGTGGAGGTTTGCAGCTTGAACAGGCTGAGGACGGCGCCTGAGAGCGCTGCGCGACGTCTCGGCTCCGTGGGAAGTCCTTAAAGCGACAGTATCACCTCAAAATCTCTCATCAACCGTTAAATTTTCACTGAAAACCATCTTAATTTTTCGAACCGTGTCCACTTCGATGTGTCTCACAGGTTTAGAAAAATTTGGATCAAACAAAGCGCCAGTCTCTCAGCAACTTCTCAGACAAAGGAATTCCGACGAGGGGCTGGACGACTCCTCCCACAAGGAGTGCTCAAAGGCGAATGACGTCACCGACAGGCGTGGAAAAACTTACGCATACGCACGAGGGTTCAAGCATGTCTGACGTAAAAACATATGAATGAATCCATATAGTTTTTGAAAAAAATAAAAGGACCGTTACTTTATTGACAGACCTCGTATTCTATTTTATCAATACAATGTGTGTTAAGTCAGGTCGCATGTCTAATTTATTTCCAAGCAAAATTGAAATACTTACGAAAGGGAAGTCTGGGGTCCCCTGCTGGAACTGTTGAAGATGAGTGAGTGATAATACTTAGAGACTTATTCCAGTTAACTTCACTGTGTCATATTTTAAGTGGGTTCACTGTGAACACACACTACAAAAAAAGCCTCATTAAACAGCAGGGGAGAGTCCAGGAACTTCCAGAAGTTGATGGAATTACTTGTAAAAGTCTCTAAATTAGTAATGTAGGGTTAATGGGGGAACCTTTCACTATATTTATGGGCCTAACTGAAGAACCAGTTTTGTTCGAAAGGTCCAAAAGGACCTCAGGATCATAACTGTAGATGTGACAAAGCAACCAGACGCATCAGACAAAGATCTGACATCGTTCACCTTTAGGAGAGCAGTCCATGCATCTTATGTCAATTTTGGAGAAATAGCTTCCTCCTTCTTCAACAGCTTTCCAGAAATCAACAAGAGAAATTATTTAAAACAATTAAAATTTTTACTGGATCCCCCTACAAGTGGAATCAATTTTACTGAGATCCATTCATGGGATTTTGAGATATTCTCTGATAAATTGATAACAGCTTCCCAACTGCTAGAAAAATGTTTACAATAAAATGCTGAAAACAAAGTAAACAGGAGCAAAGGATGTGAGACAAACTCAGACATTTTCTCAAAGAAATTACTGACTTACACAGTTGTCTGGCTAGCTGTGCTAGCTACTTTACACAATACAGCAGTTCCCCAGGTCAACTAGCATGACCATTTAGCAGTTGCTTCTTGTAGTTGCTCATTTCCTCACATAATCTGTCAAGATATATCACTTGAAGTAATTAAGTTATTATCCAGAAAGCTGTCTGGCTAGCTATGCTCACTATAATGCTTCATCCAGCCAGCTAGCTTTGACAAGTTAGCAGCTGGTTAGCTGCACCCTCATTGAGCTCGTGTAAAGAATGGATTAATTTGGAATGTGTTCAACCTGCATTCCAGTTTGTGAATTTTCCCCAATATTACTTTATGACAGTAGATGTTAATAGTGTTCACAGTGGTGGACTTTAACTCTACAGTTACTTTAGTACAAGCCACGGCGGCAAAGCTACAACCTACTGTTCATTTCAATCAGTAGAGACAACGTTCATTATGCCGCCAGTTACGCGTGGCCAAAATAGAAGAGAAGTCTATTTTACACAAATGGACAGTGAACCAATCAGAGTAAAAAGACAGCATGGCATCAGCTAGCTGCTTCCTCAAACAAAATAATCCAAGAAAATACCTTCAAACAGCTGTATTTCTATATAAATCTAATACTTTTGGCATTTTTTTTCCTCATATAGGTTTGCAAGAAATAAACACTTAGAAATCTAAACATTTTTGTTTTATAACCAGATAACACCTCTGAAGTGATTTACAAGACATTGTACAGATATGTTAGCATGCTAACTAGCGATAGAGTAACATCACTGTGAAAGACTGACTGAAACAAATCAAGTGAATGTTGGTTCTGCCGAGCAGTCAAGCACAGAGGAAAAACTCATAGCGGCACTGCCGGCATTTCCTCGTCCTTTAAAATCGAGCATTAAACGCTGTACACGTTAACGCCAAGTAGCCATCAGCTGGCCACACCCCGTCAACGCCTGTCAAACAAACACCACCTGCTTGTCGCTGTCATTTGTAGCTATTGTGACTGTAGGATAAATCTGCATGCCACACAGTGGTGACAGGGAACTTTGAAAACATAAACTTATAGAGTCAAACTCTGTTTTATAAACACACGCACACACACCAGACGTCACCGTTTCCCCCTGCACGTTGGATGATCTGCACGCTCGGGTGGAGTGTGTGCATTTTTCTCTCAATATGATTTTGTCACATGATGAATGCGCTTCCCGAACGCACTGTGAGTGACTGAAGGGGAACCAGCAGAACCGTTTGCATTCTGCTGTTTCAAGGTATCAGGTGTCTTTATTATGCCCAGTGGGACAATTTGTTGTGCAGCCAGCAGAGAGAAAAAAAACTCACCAGACTGTGGACAGGATAAATAGAAGTAGTTCAAAACACTCATGTGATAGTGTTTAAAAAACAAGTAACAGTGGGTATAGAAGCGTTCTTATATCTACGGGTCTGATGTCTCTTGGACACAAATCTACGGCCAGACGGCAGCAGTTTGAACTCTGACGGGGATCATCCAGACAATATCTACATGATGCAGATATTGTTGTTTTTTGGCATATTTCATTCAGCCGATGTTGTCATGTGCCACTGTTTGTTTGTGGCAGTTGGGACTTCATCCGTGTACATCTCGACATATTTGACTACTTTTTTCATTACATGGCAGAGCTGAACTCCAGTCAGAGACTCATGTGGCCCCACCATACCCCATAATGCAAGCAGACATAAAATATACATCACTGCAGCATTTCTGGTGGAGAAATAACAGGAAAACCCAATAAATATGAAGACTGATATGACTAAAACCTATTATATTGCTTCAACATCTTTCCACCGCGTCCCGTTACAGAATCCATGTTTGGCCACTTTAAAGCTACAGTGTGGAGCAGAAATTAGTTCATTAGTGGGCAAAGAATAAATGTGTTTCCATAAACTTTGAATGAGAGCGGGCCCCCTCACATGGAGGCTGCCATGTTGATACAGTAGCCCCAAAGGGACATACATACTCTGAATTTAGCTTTTTGCAGTGGACCTGGAAGACTGAAAACAAAAAGAAGTAATCAATAATTACTCCCTGATATACACAGGAGGTTTCAGAAAAATTTCATAACTAATAACTTGAACAATTTACATTCAAATGATCTTAAATTTTAAGAGCATGTGGAGAAACAACTTAAAATTTGATATTTAATGTTTTTTTCTTTTTGGGTACAGAAATGTCATTCACCGGAAAAGAAAAAGCTCATTCATTTATTCATATTTTGATAAATATGTCTTAAGTCTGTTTAGTTTCATTTGCCTCAGCTATGTAGTTATTAAACTGTTTACATCTCAAATGATATCAGATTAAATTGTATATTATTTTGTTTTGTTTTTTTATTTCGTAATGATGCCCTTGAGTTTTTTGAAAGGCCTATAAATATATTTATATATACTCAACAAAAATATAAATGCAACACTTTTGGTTTTGCTCTCATTTTGTATGAGATGAACTCAAAGATCTAAAACTTTTTCCACATAGACAATATCACCATTCCCTCAAATATTGTTCACAAACCAGTCTAAATCTGTGATAGTGAGCACTTCTCCTTTGCTGAGATAATCCATCCCACCTCACAGGTGTGCCATATCAAGATGCTGATTAGACACCATGATTAGTGCACAGGTGTGCCTTAGACTGCCCACAATAAAAGGCCACTCTGAAAGGTGCAGTTTTATCACACAGCACAATGCCACAGATGTCGCAAGATTTGAGGGAGCGTGCAAGTTGGCATGCTGACAGCAGGAATGTCAACCAGAGCTGTTGCTCGTGTATTGAATGTTCATTTCTCTACCATAAGCCGTCTCCAAAGGCGTTTCAGAGAATTTGGCAGTACATCCAACCAGCCTCACAACCGCAGACCACGTGTAACCACACCAGCCCAGGACCTCGACATCCAGCATGTTCACCTCCAAGATCGTCTGAGACCAGCCACTCGGACAGCTGCTGAAACAATCGCTTTGCATAACCAAAGAATTTCTGCACAAACTGTCAGAAACCGTCTCAGGGAAGCTCATCTCCATGCTCGTCATCCTCATCGGGTCTCGACCTGACTCCAGTTCGTCGTCGTAACCAACTTGAGTGGGCAAATGCTCACATTCGCTGGTGTTTGGCACGTTGGAGAGGTGTTCTCTTCTCGGATGATGCGAAGGAGATGTGTTGCACTGCATGAGGCATATGGTGGTCACACCAGATACTGACTGGTATCCCCCCACCAATAAAACAGAAACTGCACCTTTCAGAGTGGCCTTTTATTGTGGGCAGTCTAAGGCACACCTGTGCACTAATCATGGTGTCTAATCAGCATCTTGATATGGCACACCTGTGAGGTGGGATGGATTATCTCAGCAAAGGAGAAGTGCTCACTATCACAGATTTCGACGGGTTTGTGAACAATATTTGAGGGAAATGGTGATATTGTGTATGTGGAAAAAGTTTTAGATCTTTGAGTTCATCTCATACAAAATGGGAGCAAAACCAAAAGTGTTGCATTTAAATTTTTGTTGAGTATATATTAATTTTAAGCACCCTACATTGTCTCCTGGTTGTTAATAAGTTCACAAAACTCATTTTTGTAAAACATCGTTTATCACAAGTCAAGGTAACAGCACATGAATCCATGTCACCAAACAAACAAAAGATGAAGGAAAACAACCGTGGTCGGCGATGGCATAGTGCAATGTGAACTCTCAACACTAGATGACACTAAGTCCTACACCCTGTAGCTTTAGAACAAGGGGTAGACAAGGTTCCCTGACACCCCACTAACCCCAGGTCGTACATCACCCCTAGTGGTCGAGTGAGTGAGTTCATTTTATTACCTTTTTAAAAATAATGCCAAGTACTTTTGGGTAAATTTAAGCTTGATTACAAAACTGAAAATCAAAGATATTTATATTTTTAATGACTTCCACACTTTGGAAATCACTGATATAGCAGATATGATGATAATAATAACAATAATTTATTTTATTTATATAGCACATTTAACAAATACAAGCACTTCACAATCAAATCACATTTAAATAAATTAATAAAATCATTAAATTGTTGAATGAATGAATGAATGAATGAAAACTGTTTATTTCGAACATTTGATACAACAACAATTACAAGATAGATCAGTGAAGACAACAACAAAAAAGTTCCTACTGTGTACCCAACATGTCCGAAAAGGGGTAGGGTGAAGCATCAGCTTATTTATCCCTACCCCTTCTTCCCCACAACCAGTAATACCCTTTGCCACATATACACATAGATTCCTACACACCTAAACCGATATATATATATATATATACACACACACACACACACACACAAACATAAATATACACCTACACATACCTACTTACATACAAAATACTATATATTTACAAGCCAAAGCAAAAAACAAAAACACCCTAACCCTCATTACCCTTCCTCCTCCCTATACCTAGAAAAAAACATATTTTGTACCGCTGTTTAAACTGGTTCATGCTTGGACATTGCTTGAGCCCCACTCCCAATCTGTTCCACATCCTCACCCCCACAGACAGAAATACAGAAACCTTTTAATGTTGTTCGTGCCCACTGATGCTTTAAATTAAATTTCCCCCTCAGACTGTAATCCCCTGATCTGTTAAAAAAACATTTTAATATTTGCTGGAAGTAAATTGTTTATTGCTTTATACACAATTTGTACTGTTTGAAAATGAACCAAGTCTGTGAATTTTAAGAATTTGGATTGTAAAAATAGTGGATTTGTATGATCTCTATAGCCAGTATTATGAATAATTCTTATAGCTCTTTCTGCGTTACTGATAGTGATTGTGTTGTACCTTTATAAGTATTACCCCATACCTCTGCACAGTACTGTAAATATGGTAAAACCAGTGAGCAGTAAAGAATGCGGAGTGAGTTGTGGTCCAGAATATGTTTCGCTTTGTTTAGAACTGAAATGCTTCTTGACAGTTTACTTTGTATATGTTTTATATGAGTCTTCCAGTTTATCTTATCATCTATTATCACCCCCAGAAACTTATTTTCATGTACCCTTTCAATATCTACTCCCCTCGACTTGTAACTGAACCTGTATGCTGTATTACATAGCCAAAGAACATGTATTTTGTTTACTTAAGTTTAATGATAAATTGTTCTGTCAAACCATATTTTCAATTTTCCCATTTCTATACTGATCCTCCTCAGTAACTCCTGCAAATCCCCCCCTGACAAAAAATGCTTGTGTCATCTGCAAATATACTAATTTTAATAGTTTGGAAACATTGACAATATCCTTTATATAATTAGAACAGTTTTGGACCCAATACTGACCCCTGTGGGACGCCACAAACATTGTCCAGCATGATTGATGTATATTCCCCCAACTTCACAAACTGTTTTCTGTTACTTAAGTAGCTTCTCACCAGTGCAACCAACCCCCTAATCCCATCTGTTCAAGTTTATTGATTAAGATGTCATGATTGATTGTATCAAAAGCCTTTTTAAGGTCTATAAATATCCAACTGAATGTAATTTGTGGTCTCTGGCGTTTGTACTCTCCTCAACTGATGCTATTAAATGCAAGTGATGTTGAACTATGTGCTCTGAATCCATATTGACTATCAGTAAGTAATTTATGTTTATTTATGAATTTGTCTAATCTATTATTGAATAACTTTTCTAATAATTTGGAAAATTGTGGAAGCAAAGAAACAGGTCTATAATTTGTGAAGTGGTGTCTATCCCCAGTCTTATACAGCGGCACAACCTTAGCTATTTTCATTTGATTGGGAAATTTACGGTTTGAAATGATAAGTTACAGATGTATGTTAATGGTTCTACAATCCATTCAATGACCTGTTTTACCACCACCATATCAATTTCATTTAAATCGGTAGATGTTTTATATTTACAATTATTCACAATGTCTATAATTTCTTTTCCATCCACTGCTGTGAGGAACATTGAACAGGATTTCTTTCTATGAAGTATTATCCCATCCTGAGGTTGGGAATCTGGAATTTTTTCTGCCAAGCTTGTCCAATATTTACAAAACAATTATTAAAACCGTTGACTACCTCATCCTTATTTTCCTTCTTGACATTATTATCAATGAATACTGAGGGTAACTCTGTTTTTTATTACCATTTTTGATAATGCTATTTAATATATCCCATATTCCTTTAATATTGTTTTTGTTATTATATAATATGTACTATAATATTCCTTCCTACATACCCGTATAATATTAGTTAATCTATTTTTGTATTTCTATATCTATTTTCTGCCTCTTTAGTCTTTAGTTTATGAATTCTCTATACAGTGTATTTTTCTTATTACATGCATTTCATAACCCTTTCGTCATCCATGGTCGAGCTTGGATTTTTGTTTTCTGTAGTCTTGTTTAATTGGACAGTTTTTAATCATATAATGATGTAAATATTTGTAAAAAAAAGTTTCATATGCACTATCAACATCACTTTCACTGTATACCTTTTCCCAGTTTTGCTCCTGTAAATCCTTCTTTAGTGTGTTCATGTTTTCCTCTGTCCGCACTCGCCTGTATTTTATTTTCTCCTCTGGCTGATTCCGCCGATGGTTTCTGTTATAAACGATGAAAACTGGTAGATGATCACTAATGTCATTGATTAATAATCCACTCACAGTGTTATTCTCAATATCATTGCTGAATATATTATCAATTAAGGTGGCACTATGGGATGTAATTCTGCTTGGCCTGGTGATTTTTGGATATAAACTCACTGTACATTATACTGATAAACTCATCTGTTATTTTATGCTTATTTGGATTGAGCAGATCAATATTTAAGTCACCACAAATGAACACAGTTTTTTGATTAGTTTTTGAGAACATTTTTTCCATACAGTCAGTGAATGTTTCAATACTAGATCCTGGTGCTCTATATATACAGCTGACTAATACATTTTTGCTTTTTTCTTCACATATTTCAATAGTTATACATTCTAATAAGTTATCAATTACAGTTGTCATATTGTCTACTATTTTATAATCCATGTTCTTATCCACATACACAGCCACTCCTCCTCCACTCTTATTCTTTCTGTTTACACAATTAAATTCATTTCCATCCAGTTCAAAATCCATTCCTTTATCTTCATTGATCCATGTTTCTGATATAGCAATTATGTTAAATATTTTTTTTAAATTGACTTAATATTCTTTAATGTTGTTAAGTTTGCATATAGACTTCTGCTGTTGAAATGGATTATTGATAATTTGTTATCCGTTTTAATGATCGATTAAACTGTTCATCTGTATAATAGCAACAACTGTCATTGATATTTGAGAAGAAATTATTGTCCGGGTCTATATCGTGCTCCAAGTCCAGTACATTGTGGTCTGTGTATTTAAATGTTCTCAGTTCTACTTTTCCATGATCAGCAATCCTGTGAGTTATATCCTTCTTGTCTCCAGATGTAGATGATGTAGTAGATGAATAGGTTCCTCTGGTCTGTGTCATGGTGTTGTGATGTGTTTGTGTCCTCATACCAATTGGTCGTATTTGTCCAGTTCCTCGATGTTTCCTGATTACCATAACCTTCGCTTGTTCTGGTGTTCCATTCATTTGATAAATGTTTTGCAGTTGGATGTCCATGTCTGTTGAATTTTTCCCTGCTTTTTTAAGAAACGAGCTTTCCTGGCGATGTCTGCGTTTCTTTTGGTCAGATGTTCATTGAATGAATACGTTTGTTCCTTTGAGTTTCCGTCCCTGTTTTAACAATGCCATTTTATGTTTTCCTGTTGACAAACCTCATTATAACTGCTCGCTTGTCTCCATCCTCTCTCCTGGGCAGGGGGTGGCACGCTTCAATGTATTACAGTCCATTTGAATACCTTTAGATTGCAGGAAGTCAGCCACCTGTTGTTCTACTGAGCTGGCCTCCTGCCTCACTGGCCTCCCTCCGCTGTCTTCTGACACCGCCCCGTGCGTAGGATCGAATTTTAAATATGAATTCCTGTAATAATAACGTCGTTCATCCTTGTGTACCGTTCCAACTCCGCAACACGTGTTCTTCAGGTGCACCAGATGCCGGTCTTTCTCTGCATTTGGATCCGGAGAGCCTTCACTTCTTCCACCAGCTCCATAATGGATTTCTGCTGCATATTAACAACAGAGATTTCCTCAGACAAAAAGTCCAGGACTTTTTGATATCGTCTCCCTCCTCCGCCGTCAGTGCCTTATTCGGACCCATGGTCAGATAACTCCGCGCTGGCGCCTCAGGCCTCGGTAAAGCCGCGCCGGTGGAACTGCACTGACGCCTCAGGCTTCAGGTGGAGCCGCGCCGGTGGAAAACAATCCTGCTGTGGATCAGCGAACTTCACACTCTCCCTCGGACATCAGTAAAAAAAATTTAACTGTTTGGACAACTATGGTGGCCCAGCGATTAAGTACGCTCGTTTCCACTGTGGAAGGTTCCCTGTTCAAACTCCACTCCTGCCCGTTCTACACGGAATGTGGAGTTGCGTCAGAAGGGCAATCCAGCATAAAAACTTGTGCCAAATGACATGTAGAATCCACCTCTGATCTGCTGTGGCAACAAAAAAAAACAAACAAGGGAGGCAGCTGAAGGGACTTATTAATAATAAAGTAATAATAATTAAAAAAAAAAGGTCAAATCAGTTAAAATAAATAATCTAAAAACAAATCAAACATGAAACATTCTCATCACCACGACGGGTTGTGTAGAACGGGCCGCACCAAGAAACTGGCTGCTGCTAACACTAATATGAAAGTCATCTTTCACCTTTCTATTGATCCCATGACCTTTGACACTGGATTACCTTGAAAATCAACAATGAAGCACGCACATGTATTAATAGAGTGGAAGGGTTTTGTTTTCGTCATGTGGTTCAATTCGGGGTTAGAACTATATATTTTGGTAAAACTGAATGAGTAAATTTATTATCATTATTATTATTATTTCAGATGATGTGAAAGGGTGTGAGTGTTTCACTCTCCAAGCGTCCTGTCCTTGTAGTTCTCGGAGACATCGGTCAGGTCCACAGAAGTCCTATGAGCAGCACAGGAACCACGTGCACTTCACATCTCGTGCATCTTCCGACCTGACAGCTGGAAGTGCGGCGCCCACGAACTGCGTTGTGACACTTTCTCCTCTGTGTGTGCAACAGGTGACCCGTCTCACCACAACCTTTAATCACGTTCCCTCCTTCCGCCGCTCCCACTGGAAGTGTTGCAACGTTTGTTGGTGGTGCCTGAATTCAGGGACCACCAACAAAAAACATACTGCACATCCAAGGACTTGAGCTCAATAATGACGGTTCACCAATACAAAAAAACAAAGCAAAACAAAAAACTGCTGGCCTGACATTCTGACCTGCAAGAGCAGCCTAAATAAAAATGTTTATCTCTTCTACTTGTGTAACATTTCAGAGATTAACTGATCCTGCCTATGATTCAAGCTTTCCAGAATTGATTATTGTAATATTTTCTGGTTTACACGCGCAATGCCGGGACAATACTCTTATCTCCTGATACATCTCACCATTTTGAGAAATGTGACTGTACATGCATTGCAGTTTGATATTTCGATATATCATGATTTGTTTGCTTTCTTCTAAGACTTTGTACTTTTTTATGTAAACTGCCTGCCAGTGCATCTTTAACTACACAGTGTATCGCATGAAAAATGGTAATAACACTGTATTAGGATTAGCCCATAATATACACTCACCGGCCACTTTATTAGGTACACTTTGCCAGTACTCAGTTGGACCCCCATTTTTCCTTCAGAACTGCCTTAATTCTTTGTGTCATAGATTCAACAAGCTGTTGGAAACGTTCCTCAGAGATGTTCGTTCATATTGACACGATGACATCACACAGTCGCCCATTCAACCAGTCTGTCCATCATCCTCTGACCCGACCATCATGTTTTCGTCCACACAACTGCTGCTCACTGGGTATCTTCTCTTTTTTGGACCATTCTCTGTAAACCCTAGAGATGGTTGTTGGTGTAAATCCCAGTGAATTAGCAGTTTGTGAAATACTCAGACCAGCCCATCTGACACCAACAACCACACCACGTTCAAAGTCACTTAAATCCACTTTCTTCCCCATTCTGGTTTTCAGTTTGAACTTCAGCAAGTCATCTTCACCATGTCTAGTAGCCTGATAACCGGCCCTGAATTGGGCCAGATACTGGCCTCTCTCTCCTAGCCTGTGATTGGTTGGCGGCCGAGACTCTGACGTCAGCCTCACTTTGATGTGGCATGAGCGCTGCTCTCCTATTGGGCGTTAGGAGTGGGAATTCCCACTACAAAATAGAGGCCAGTATCTGGCCCAATTCAGGGCCGGTTGTTGGGCTACACTTCTAGATGACTAAATGTACTGAGTTGCTGCCATGTGATTGGCTGATTGGCTACTTGTGTTAATCAATTGTACAGGTGTACCTAATAAAGTGGCCGGTGAGTGCTCAAATTATGAACTGTAATTGCACATCAATGTGGACTCACACATGTTGTAGATCAACATTTGGACTATCTTGGAATCGACTCCCTTCCTAAAATGGCTCAAGAACTACAATGGTTCCACGACTGTGATCCTGAACAGTTGATGCCGAATTAACGCAGCGCACAAGACACTATATAGTTACATGCATAAATACAATCTATAGCTTTACACGCAAAGTCCACACACATACTTGCATATGATGACATGGCTACACTTTAAAGATGGGTGTCCCTCTGCTTCTTTGGGCCATGTTTTAATTACTCCCACAGTCTTAATAAACATCGAAAAAACAAATGTCCCTTCTGGTGGTAAACCAGCTGTGCAGACATGACTGGTAAAGTTCATTAGCTTCCATTTAACCCGCACAGTGTCAGCTGGAACAAATGAGGCCTCGTGCACACGTCAAAGGGAGCAGCGGCTTTGGGTGCCATGAGATGGCACGTTGTGGAATCGGAACACTAACTGAGTGAATTATGGTGAAGTCTAATGTTGCACGATCACAAAGCATAAGAGTTTGCATCCACTTCAGTGGGTTAGATGGATTTAAGCTCTGGACCTGCAGGACCGCCATCCCATAAATGCACAAGGATGCAACAGCAAACGTGTTGCATCACATGCACAAGCGGGTTAGGAAGCTAAAGAACATCTCGGGGGTTTTGCATAATCTTTCCGCCTCAGGAGGTATTTATATCACTCATTTGTTATCTATAATAAGAGATCTGTCCCCTTTTCAGTCTTCTGCAGGACATCCTGATTAGTGTCCTGATGACAGTGACAGAGAGCGATGGAGACAGAGATAAAGAGGGGGAGGAAAAAGACATGGGGTAAAAATGTGTTTCTGAGAGACTCGCTGACAAAGAGCTGGTTTATGACTGGACACGTTTGTGGCTTTAGGTTTGGTTGTGTAGGTGGTTGGTGTGCTGAGATAAGGACAGCGGTCAGTCTGGTGTGTGTCAGTGCCACCTCAGTCCCCAGAAACACGGCCTAAAAATGATCCTGCTGTCAGACGTGGCATCCACACGCACCGACTTATCAACAGACAGGGAGCGAATAAAAGGAGGTTAACGCAACGAGCAGAGGTCTGGAAGGAAAGACGACGCAGCACCCAGAGATGAGTCTGTCTGGGAACGGGGGGACTACGGGAAAGTACACGGTGCAGGAGAAAGAAAAGCTGCTGTGGTGGTTAATGTGCACCACAGATGCAACTGAAATTAAGCAGCTAAGATATCACAACTGTGCAAGAGTCCAAGCCCACGCTGTCCTTGTCTTTTGTTCTGCTGCCGCTCTGTGCAATCGAGCCAGAGTCTTCCACAAGACCCTAATGACAAAAGGATGATAGGAAAATCCTGGACTGAGTCCTAAATAAACTCTGAGGCATCTCAGAGAACAGCTAGATTTAGAAGACAGGGAGGAAAAAAAAAAATATGAGTGAAAGATCAGTGAGGGGGACAGACGCTGAGGAGGACGCTGGATTTATGTAACTGACTGATTATTGATGGGTCTGTATTCAGGGGGTAATCAGGGGAGGATCAGACAATCATGTTACTTCTTTCTACTCTTCTTCAGACATGAAATGTAGTTTATGTTTCTCATTATTCAGTGTCTTTGGGCACTTTGTTTTCTACTACATACACATTTACTTTTTAAATGTTTGAATTAAATACAATAAACCACCTCAAATCAATTACCAACACTTACACCATCTTATTAACACACTGTAATGTTAATAAGCATCATATAAGGACTTACTAAGGCCTTACTACCAGTTAACTTACCTTTAATCTAAGTGTGACCCAAAAAAAGCCGACATGGATCTCCATGTTACCAACAACCATCAAGCAAACCACGAGCTATAAATCCACCCAGCCAAGCTACCAAACCATGGAGAGCAAAGTTCAAGAAGAGCCATTCCCAAACTTAAACTATATACATACAATCAAACGCTATTTTTAATGACCTCTCATGGCTGACCTGCACTACCTTCATGGCCCACACTTTGGGAATCATTGTTCTAAATGGTGCGTTCACACTTTGACAATTAGCCCAGTGTTTGCTGATGGAGAGTGAAACGCTGATTCACATCGACCAGTGTCAAGATCCACCAGACTCCTTAGGCACTAAATCATCAGAAAAATTTAAAAAATCTCCAGTGTTGATGCTAAAATGCCAGCAAAAGTTGAGCTCCGCTACAGTACGTCACCTCCGCTAGTATGCCTCAACTTCAACTCCACTGGCCTCAGCTGGTCAAAGTTTGAGGCTTAACTGGACGCACCACCTCCTCTGGGTCCCTTGGGCATGAAGAAATATGTTGAACCTGTGTCAAAAATGCACCAGTACCAAGTGACGCGATCACAGAGGTACACTGAGTTTATATCGGCTAATGTGTCCGCCCTCTGATGGCAAAAGCTGAACTACGTCCTACAGTAAGTCAGTGGAGAGTCGCCAAATGTTGAGTTCTGCCAAAACAACATCGCCCTCTGTTGAGCTCCCATTTAAAAATTGAAGTTAGAAACAAATTTCCTGCATTGAAGACAGGCACTATGGAGCCCTGGAGCGAGCCTTCTCCAGCATTTCAGAGATTTTTGAGAATCCGCTACATCAGACACTTCAGGTGATAATATGAATGGACCCTAAAGAAACTGGCCAACTGACACATCAACTGACTCACATCAGTTGCAGGAAAGCAAAGAAACTCGAACCAACTCCGCCAAACAAACCCCAACACCAAAACCCCAAACCAATCACCAAATCAACCACCAACCCAAACAACTTTCCCCCAGATTATCAACCAACCAACCAACAACCTAAACAACCAGAGTCTTTCCAACCAGATTTTTTTTTTTCCTCATCTAATGGTCTCTCTTTTTGTCGTTTTATTTCGACTTCCTCTCCTGCCTTTGGCTGCGTGTGGGAGCCGTCCTCAGGATTCACAGCATTTTGTGAACCAGGCCAGCAGAGCTTAAAGAGCACAACACACGTCTGACAAGAGAAAAAAAGACAACGCAAGAAAACACAAGCAGGCTGCTGCTACACGAGGAGGAACGTCCAGCAGACTTGGCCGTCTGTCTGACTGAGACCCATCTAACCCCAGGACATCCTGCGACTGCCCCTGGAGGGGATGCCAGTCCATCGAAGGTTACTGCTCCAGACAAACTTGTACCCATTTATAGCTGAGTGGATCAAGACAATATACTGTAGATGACGTCTCTGGTCCAAGGACACAGGAATCGAACCCCGGTCTATATCAGAGCCGCCTACTCTGCCATTGGTTGTATTGCCCTGGTCTCATTCAGCTGCTCTGCTATCCTGGGATATTCCAGAATAGAGGAATGTGTAAAGACCTGCAAGTAGGTGTCACTCTTCAGTGCTCAAATTTTGAAAAAATTACAGTAAAAATCGATCATTTATTACATTTATTTTCCCCCATGAAGGAGCAACAACAACTGAGTCAGCAGGTTGTTGGGTTCCATCCTGGGGTATGGCTCAGTCTTAGATACTGAACCCCAAGACCACCAAACTCTAACGCATAGTTCCATCTTTGACCCCACGGAAATGTAGCAGAAAGATGAAGACTTTGTATTTAGGGGTTTTTGAGATATACTTTATTGATCTCACAGTGGAGAAATTATGTTTACACTCCAGTTACCTCAGACAGCAATTAGACCACAATTATTACTTGTTTACTGTAATAATGGCACACATCAGAATTAAAGACAGCACATACACATTTGACATTATTTATGTGCACTAAGTTTGAAGAAGTCCGTTATTCAAATTGAGGCAAGTGGGTGAAGGTCAAGCAGCAACCCTGAGATACGCCACCGTCAGCTTGGGGGTTATGGATACACAAAACACTGGATGTCTGTGAGTGGATTTGACCATCTAGACACCAGCAAAAACTGGACCTAAAACCAGTAATAAACTGGCAAAAAAAAACCTATATAACATCCTGGTAATACTCCCCATGTACCCCTTATTTGATGTACTAACAGTCTAAGAATTGTTGACTGGTTTATAGGCAAATTCCCATCTGTGGCCGAAGGCAGGAATTGATCCCATAACCTTCTTGCTGTGAGGCAACAGTGCTAACCACTAAGCCAAAACGCTGCCCAAAGAGCCTTCCAACACTGTGCAGTCTGGTTTCAAGAGTCCTGGAGATCCAGAGGTCACATTTGGAAAACAAGTGGCAGCTGAGATGAAACAAATTAATGATCCGACAGCGAGAACGAGAGTCAAGAACCTTATGGTGACTGTTCTGTGTGACACACAAGAGCAGGATCAGAATCTGACTCGCTATGCACACTATGAAGGAGGAACACACACACACACACACACACACACACACACCTCAGGTCCCACAGCAGCAGCCAAACTCTACAACTCCTTCACCACACGGAGGAAAAGAAGCTACACGATGTAGCTTGTACATTTAATATTGTTATTCTTATGGAATCGTTTTTAAAAGTGTTATTTCTGACATTTGTTGACATTATGTCAGATCACTGGTTTATACTTTTAGTACCTTTTAATGAAACAATTCTCTGTCACAACCAGCAAAAAAAAAAGGGGGGGGGTGACAAAGGGAGAGAGGAGGATTCATCTCGGTCTCAGGAGGTTAATGATACAGTTAATGAAGTTGAAGCTTCTGTTTTTGCTGTAACAGTTCCATAGAGTCACTCAGTCAGTTTGTTTGATATACAAATGCCCCCCCCGTCCCCAGCAGCCACCAGCTTTAGTCATAAGGGCCTAAAAAATGTGAAATTAATGTGAAATTCTTTAAGTTGCATAAAACACTTCTTGCTACAATGATCCTCTTTATGCTGTTTTTTATTCCGTAACAATCAAATGTGCACCAGGGAACTGTCAATACAAAGACACAACTTTAACAACGTTATTGGGACTTTGACAGAAAGAAAAGAAGTCCAGTGTTCATCTCGAGTCACAGGTCGCCATTACAGAAGAAACATGGGAACCTGTGACACAGTATAGCACACTGATGCACACGCTAAATGTGGTTTGTTTGTTCTCTGCTCAAAAGAGGTTGTTGGAAATTTCCACAAGGTGCATGATGGGAAATAATTTTAAAAGAATCTAGTTGTAGTCTTGTAATTACTGACCATGCAAGATCCCCAGCAGAGTTTTGTCTGTGACTAGAAACTCTGACTCAAAGTCTTAAGATGTGAGAGGGTGTTAGATGATGAGTCTTTTTAAAGTTTTATCAGACTTCTAGTGTATAGGAGACTTAAAACGTCCCAACACTGTTCAAAACCTGAGGCCAAAAAAAAGGATAAAGAAGCCAATAAGCCAAAAACAAATAACTTCAAGCTGAACCACATTTTGTTCCTTCTTGTTGCAGTAAATACGTAAACGTGTATGTTAGCAGACAGAGTACAACCCCTGGCAAAAATGATGGAATCACCGGCCTCGGAGGATGTTCATTCAGTTGTTTAATTTTGTAGAAAAAAAGCAGATCACAGACATGACACAAAACTAAAGTCATTTCAAATGGCAACTTTCTGGCTTTAAGAAACACTATAAGAAATCAGGAAAAAAAAATCGTGGCAGTCAGTAACGGTTACTTTTTTAGACCAAGCAGAGGAAAAAAATATGGAATCACTCAATTCTGAGGAAAAAATTATGGAATCACCCTATAAATTTTCATCCCCAAAACTAACACCTGCATCAAATCACATCTGCTTGTTAGTCTGCATCTAAAAAGGAGTGATCAAATCTTGGAGAGCTGTTGCACCAAGTGGACTGACATGAATCATGGCTCCAACACGAGAGATGTCAGTTGAAACAAAGGAGAGGATTATCAAACTCTTAAAAGAGGGTAAATCATCATGCAATGTTGCAAAAGATGTTGGTTGTTCACAGTCAGCTGTGTCTAAACTCTGGACCAAATACAAACAACATGGGAAGGTTGTTAAAGGCAAACATACTGGTAGACCAAGGAAGACATCAAAGCGTCAAGACAGAAAACTTAAAGCAATATGTCTCAAAAATCGAAAAATGTACAACAAAACAAATGAGGAACGAATGGGAGGAAACTGGAGTCAACGTCTGTGACTGAACTGTAAGAAACCGCCTAAAGGAAATGGGATTTACATACATAAAAGCTAAACGAAAGCCATCATTAACACCTAAACAGAAAAAAACAAGGTTACAATGGGCTAAGGAAAAGCAATCGTGGACTGTGGATGACTGGATGAAAGTCATATTCAGTGATGAATCTCGAATCTGCATTGGGCAAGGTGATGATGCTGGAACTTTTGTTGGTGCCGTTCCAATGAGATTTATAAGAGATATGCCTGAAGAGAACATGTAAATTTCCACAGTCATTGATGATATGGGCTGCATCGTCAGGTAAAGGCACTGGGGGGAGATGGCTGTCATTACATCATCAATAAATGCACAGGATGATGAAATCATTTTCAAGAAGATAATGCATTCTTGCCATAGAGCAAAAACTGTGAAAACATTCCTTGCAAAAAGACACATAGGGTCAATGTCAACGAGCAGATGTGATTTGATGCAGGTGTAGTTTTGGGGATGGAAATTTACAGGGTGGATTCCATAATTTTTCCTCAGAATTGAGTGAGTCCATATTTTTTTCCCTCTGCTTGGTCTAAAAAGTAACCGTTCTGACTGTCACAGTCTTTTTTCTTGATTTCTATAGTGTTTCTTAAGCCAGAAAGTTGCCATTTGAAATGACTTTAGTTTTGTGTCCATGTCTGTGACTCTGCTTTTTTTCTACAAAATTAAACAACAGAATGACAATCCTCCGAGGCCGGTAATTCCATAATTTTTGCCAGGGGTTGTATAAATGACTGAAGGGAGGGAGCCAAAAGTCGTGGCTTCATAACATACACTAACACGTTTTAAAGGCTCCGTGCCAGACAAATGTGCACATTCTCACTGCATCTACACACGTAACAGAACGATGACTACACAAGTTCAAACAGCACTCTCCATAATGTGCACAGCCCGTGCCAGCACATGCCGGAGACGGTGAGTGTGTCTCATGCTGCTGTCGGCAGTGTGTGTGCGTTTGCGGTTTGCTCCTGAATCATTGTGGTCGGACTCTCCCTGGGTGTGTATCGGGTTAGCCAGTCTTCCTTGCCAGCACACACTCGGTGTGCTGGCAGGCCCTGCCCACACTGATGGTTTTAGCAAGGAACAGCCATAAACCGCAGCTACACTCTATAGAGCAACATTGTTAAGCAACGACGTAATGCTCACATTTAATCTGTTTCAAATGTTGGAACACTGAGGGTTTTCAGGGACATTGATTATATGCTTTAATATCCTACAACTAATCTTTCTGTGATGGGGACTTTTGTTTCTGTTTAAGTCTGGCATTCTGTCCATGAGAATCTTTATCTCACTCGCCAGTTCACAAGTTGACATCAAGGGTTTTTGCCAACTGGCCCAACTTCCGCATTTCACTGGACACCTTTCAAAAGCTGCTTGGAACATTCAAAACTCTTCTCTGTGAGCAATGCAAACATAACGCCCGACAGTGCTCACAAAGACAAACGAGCCCAACCTTCAGACATAATGACAAGTCAGAGGTTTACATACACCCATCATGGTAATTTGGGGATTTTGAATGACGTCTTGAACTGTTCTTTTGTCAGGGTGGGATA
This sequence comes from Thalassophryne amazonica, assembly GCF_902500255.1. NCBI lineage: Eukaryota > Metazoa > Chordata > Actinopteri > Batrachoidiformes > Batrachoididae > Thalassophryne > Thalassophryne amazonica. The sequence goes on from NC_047120.1 coordinate 71,533,901, forward strand.
ATTGTACAGCAAACGTCATTAATGACTCCAAAAACAAAACAAGAATTGGGTGCACAAGTTTGAATCCATTTTGGATCTTCTCTCATTCACACAGTCAGAATTACATGTACAGGCCCAAATATATACATCCACACCCACTAATATTTGATTAAATGTGCCTTTGTGAGCAGCAGCTGGTCCAGATGCTTTTGGAACCCATCAACAAGCTTCTGGCATAATTCTGGCTATTTGACTCTGCATGGCAGAATGAGAGTTCATTAAATTGGTTGGTTTCCTGACATGAAGCGTATTTTTTAAATGCAGGTCCACCAATTTTCAATAGGGTTGATGGAAGCCACTCTGCACTCTGCACTCTGCATTTAATCATTAGTGATCGATCTCTGCTCCCCTCCACAGCATGTCTTTTTCCTGGTTCTCTCCCTCAGCCCCAACCAGTCCCAGCAGAAGACTGCCCCTCCCTGAGCCTGGTTCTGCTGGAGGTGTCTTCCTGTTAAAAAGGGAGTTTTTTCCTTCCCACTGTCGCTAAGTGCTTGCTCACAGGGGGTCGTTTTGACCGTTGGGGTTTTTACGTAATTATTGTATGGCCTTGCCTTACAATATAAAGCGCCTTGGGGCAACTGTTTGTTGTGATTTGGCGCTATATAAATATAAATAAATAAAAATAAATAAATAAACATCTGACTAACTAATTCTTTAAACTGATGATTGTTTTTAATCTGCAGTTTTTAGATCTAAGAAATCTTCCCAACTTGTTAACATTTTTGTTGTTTTTAGTCATTAATGATGTTTGCTGTTCATTCCACTTTCGCACCCAAGGTTGGAACCCATTACCAGCTGGGTAGACCATCAAATGTACACAACCACTTCATTTCCTCAGCTGGCCAACTGGACCAACAAATTATAAAACTGAGTTGCCAAACTGGCTTGAAAAGAAGCACGTCTTTCGCTGTGGTTTGATTTTCTGTAAGTGCATAAGTATTTTCTAGTGACATGATGTCAAAAAGGATGTCAGAGATTTAAAAAAAAAAAAAAATCAGTATGTTTGAAAACAGACTGAACTTGTGTTGGCAGCTTTCCGTTACTGGCGGCAGCGGTGACATGAATTCTATGGTGGGTTCATGTGGCCAGAGAAAGAGACTGAGAGCTTCTGAAACATTACAGATAACGTTACGGTAATAACGAAGTTGGAAGAAAAAACCCAATATATCGCTAATATTTAGCGGGACTTATCCATTCAGCAGAATTTGTTGTCGTAACACTTAAATCCTGACGCATTTGAGAAGATGGTTTAATTTGTCAAAAGAGACGTAAAACTTTTTGGAGAAACTTGGTCTTCCAGAAGGTCCTGTTGCACCGAATATCAAACATTTTACTGGCAGGTATTTAGAAAAGTTTCAAACAGGGACCCAGTCAGAGTAAAAGCATTCACAACTTTAATTTGCTTCTGTGAGCCTAGAGGAGAGCGCGGAGCATCGCCACTATGAATCTCAAACACGACCGCTGTTTGTCTCGAGATAATTGGCCGCGCTTTTTGGAAAGACTGAAGTACAAAACTGCAATATTTTTCTGAGCACAAAAGCAAAGGCTTTTACCGAAGAAGAGGCCAGATGGATGAAGGATGAGTATGTGCACGAAACAGGCATCGATCCACAAAGAAGCAGATATTTAGAAACAACAAATCAACAGAGAATGTTATAGATTAGACCCACGCAGAATATCTTACACCATCACACTGATGTCAAGAAATAATGTGCAGTTTACACATTTAATTATTTCCAGGCACTAACACATTTCTAAGGAGAAAAATATTTTTGGCCGTATTTAATTTTACATTTTGTTGTGGAGCCTGTTGCAAAGATCTGACCAGAACAGAACATAGATTTAATTCATCTATAAAATCAGTGAGTAAAACAGGACCGCTCCAGATATTTCCCACTGGGAGCCATGCCAGAATTTTATGGGACAAAAATAGTAAACCAAAGGGCATTTTTGGTGCACATTTGAACATTAGAAGCCTATTACCCAAAGATGGATCAGTGAAATGCTGTTAACAGACTCTAACTTAAAAGATTAGGTTTTGAGTGAAACATGGCTCCACAACAGGATCCAAACCAGTTTAATTGATATACCAGGTTACAAATGTTACAGAAAAGATAGAAAAACAGGTAAAGGAGGAGGAGTAGCACTGTATTTAAGTGATTTTATTATGCGTACGGAAGTCACTCTTGAAAAGGAATTGAATCTGGAATATATTTGTGTTGATATTTCACTGTCTTCAAATATGCACTTTAAAATAATTGTCTTATATAATCCTTCTTCTTGCAATGATGTTTTTTTATGACAAACTTGGTAAACTGATTAAGCAGGTAGCGCATAAGTCTGAAGTCATTATACTGGGCGATTTCAATATAGATTGGTCCAGTTCTGGTAAAAAGAAGAAACTCAAATCACCCAATTCACCCAAGTAATTAAAGGTGCAACAAGGATCTCTAAATCTTCTAGGACACAGATAGATTAAATTTTTTCAAATAAAGATGATCGAGTCATGAAATCATACAATTTTCTGACTGGTTTGTCTGACCATAATATGATTCTATTTGCACGAAAATTATCTAAAAAACGTCTGAATTGATCCAAACAAGGTCAAATATTTTGACTAGTCTCACGCGTGATTTTTCCAACCATTGATAATGAGTTAAATGCCCTTGATTGGAAAACAATAAAAAACACGAGGTACATAGTGGTTTGCAAAGAAGTAATGCATAAGGTTGAAGAGATGCTTTCCAAATTCTTGAGAAAGCCAAAAAATGTCAAAAGATTCCTTGCCTTGACTTAATGACGAAATAGAGACAATGAAGAAAGAGACCTGGCTTTGAAAAAAAAATCTGTAAGACAAAAACTAGTACTGATATAATATCTTCAAAAGTTTAAGAAATCAAGTTACCAAAAACTTACGTAATTGCGAAAACAATTACTATATAACAAACAATACTGAGGCCAAAGGAAATTATTTATGTGGAAACAAATAATATTGTAAAACCTTCTATTAAAACAACTTTACATGAACTTACAGTTGGAGACAGACATATCAAGGATGGGAAACAAATAGAAGAATTTAACACGTTCTTTGTCTCATCAGTAAAGGAACTAGAAACACAGTTTGATTCAGAAAATTTTCCAAAATTTGTAGAACATCATACAATGTTACTATGCAATCCTGAAAGCTGAAGGCTCTGCCTCCCTTTCTACTCTTACAAACCCTAGGAACTACAAGTAAGCCTGCAGTCTGAGAGCGAAGCGCTCTATTGGGGTGATATGGTACTATGAGGTCCCTAAGATAAGATGGGACCTGATTATTCAAAACCTTTTAAGTAAGAAGAAGAATTTTAAATTCTATTCTAGAATAAACAGGAAGCCAATGAAGAGAAGCCAATATGGGTGAGATATGCTCTCTCCTTCTAGTCCCCGTCAGTACTCTAGCTGCAGCATTTTGAATTAACTGAAGGCTTTTCAGGGAACTTTAGGACAACCTGATAATGAATTACAATAGTCCAGCCTAGAGGAAATAAATGCATGAATTAGTTTTTCAGCATCACTCTGAGACAAGACCTTTCTAATTTTAGAGATATTGCACAAATGTACAAAAGCAGTCCTACATATTGCTTATATGCGCATTGAAGGACATATCCTGATCAGAGTAAGGATCTGGTTAGACACCATGTTTCTAAGATTTGTGGGGCCAAGTACAATAACTTCAGTTTTATCTGAGTTTATCTGAGATAAAGCTGGGTATCCCGGGCGCCTAATGGCGACTTCTGCTCCTACTGGCAATTAGGATGGGTTAAATGCAGTAGACATATTTCATTGTGCAGGGAACATGTTCTTCTGTGCATATGACAATAAAATTCCTTTGAATCCTTGAATCCTTTGAATCATCTGCGGTAACAATGAAAATTTAAGCAATACCGTCTAATAATACTGCCTAAGGGAAGCATGTATAAAGTGAATAAAATTGGTCCTAGCACAGAACCTTGTGGAACTCCATAATTAACCTTAGTCTGTGAAGAAGATTCCCCATTTATTGTATGGCCTTGCCTTACAATATAAAGCGCCTTGGGGCAACTGTTTGTTGTGATTTGGCGCTATATAAATAAAATTGATTGATTGATTGATTTACATGAACAAATTGTAATCTATTAGATAAATATGATTAGTGGCAACACAAAACAGTCAACACTGAACACCTTTTAAAATCGGCCAACACCCAGTAGCTCAAGAAATAAACAAAATAAAACATAGTAAATACAATAAATTGCAAATAAAATTGAACAAAATGGAATCTGACAGCAGAATCAATCGAATGAATCAAATAGGAGCATCAAAAAGTGATTTTGATTGGTAATTTTGGTGGCCAGCTTGAATTTTCTCATGGCCAGTTGACCAGATATGTAAGTAATATCATGAGAATCATCCTGCCTAATTGGTTGCTGTACCACCAAATGCAGCCTTTATCCCCATTATCTGCTCCCTCCTATGTGTGCCGCAGTCCACCAGATCACAGATTCACCTCACGTCTTGAACAGCAAACACCAGGCAGTCAACCGGACCATCCCCACCCTCTTGAAAGTAACCGTCTGTCAGGGTTTGAGTTTGGTTCTAGTTATCTAGTCTTTTTTTTCTGTTTCATTGGTTTTCTGTGCATTTATTCTGCTTGCTGCTTTTTTCTGCTTGGTCTGTCTGTCTCTATCTCTCTTGTCTGTCTCTTGGTGCTTGGTGGTGGGTGTATCCCTCTCTCTGGCCACGCCCTTATTCTGGTGCCTTCCATGCACACCTGTTCTTGATTTGCTGCTTGTCACCTGGGGTTGTATTTGCTCGTCGTCAGATTGTTGTGCCTTGTACCACTTTCCAGCTCTTTTCCTGCGTTCCTTTGTCCCGCCTGCCTTTGTCCCGCCTGCCTCATGGTGTATTTTCTGACCTCCAGCCCGTTGCATCGATCACATCTTTAGCCTGATGATTTTTGTACTGCTGCTTGTTCTGGACTGCCTACTCATGTACTGACCTCTGCAATCCTTCCAAGTGAAACCTTTTTACAGCCAGAGCTGTTTCTTTGAGCCATACATTTGTGTCCTACAATTCCTGACCATCCAGCCTGATACCGTCTACTTGCTGCAGCCAGGTGATACGTGGGCGTGTCTTTGGCCTAGTCGAACCACTGGGGGTCCTCGGTGCTGACGCAGATCATGCTGGACGGTGCACTGAGAAACCCACTTCAGCGTGGGGACAAACTGATGCAGAATCTATAGCAGACTGATCACTGCTTTGCTTTGGTGCCATTTGAGGAACTGAGCAAAAACCCTTTTGTTGAAACTACTAACTGCAGGAGTGCAAACCAGCACGTGCAGGTGCACAAATTTTCACAATGACCAAGATTTCTGAACCAAAACTGCAAATGTGAGAATCTCAACCTGGATTGGAGCCAGTGCTGAAAGTGTCTACACGCAGGTGGAAACGTCCACGTTTTAATGAGCTGAGAACAGGTTGAATCGACGACGCTGCAGAGGACAAAAGTGAGCAGACTGAAGGAGTTTTCTTTGTGCTCAGTCTGCCTGCACTTTGAAACAAAGATCCTGGTTAGCGAGCAGTCTGCTCACACCTCTGCAGACTGTCACATCGCCGCTATTCGATTCTTCGCTCTGTTGTTCATCAATAACTGGCACTTTTGCTTGTGGTGGCAGCTGAATGAATGAATTTGGCACACACGGTGTCATGGGCGCTCCAGGACATTGTCTTTGCCAGTAAACTGATATAATCGGCGCTGCCCGTGAATCAGGGTTTGGAACCGCTTCAGCACATTCTGCAAAAAGAACCTTCACTTTTTTCAAACAACCTGGTGTTGCTGAGTGGTTTGTTCAATCTTAAGACACACAACTCAGTAAAGTCTGACTGTGTGTGCACAACAAAATACTATTGCAATTATTCAAGTCAATCATGCAACTGATGTTTGGGGGGTGGGGGGGGGCGCACAAAAACACTTTTGCTCATTGTTCTGCAGTAATAATAATAAAAATTCTCTTTGAATAACAGCCATCACATGAAATACTGAATGTTACCAAGAGTTTAAAAAGCTCTGCACCCACACAAACACCCATGTGAATGTTGTAAGTGCAGACAGAGCTGTGCTACATGCTTTTGGACTGTAACCGTGTTCTCATCACGTGTGGGGCTTCATTCTACCAGCACGCCATAGACGGCGGTTTCTGCTTTTTATTTTTTCTGCTTTTATTTTGTGCCCAGTGGATTAGGGCGTGAAAATCAAGTGGAAAAATTAATCTATTCATTCATATATAATTTACTAAAATTAGTGGATCGAGATAATTGCAGCCGATCTGCTTTGTGTCAGTCTGACCCCGTCAGATCTCAGAAGCTTAGCAGTGTGGGACCTGGTTAGTACTTGGATGGGAGACCTCTTTGGAACACCAGTGGCTGTGTGTGTTTCTCCAGGTAACACTGGAGTTGTGTTAGGAAGGGTATCCAGCGTAAAACCTGTGCCAATATCAATGCGGATCTGGTTGTGTCCGCTGTGGCGACCCCGAACACACAAAAAAAAAAAAACAGGAGCAGCCGAATGGACAACCAGTGGATCAAGATAATTCCACATTTTAGTGTTTATTAAATGCACATGTAAAATAGCACCATATATATATTGTCAATAATTAACACAGACTAATGAGTCAAGTGGCTTCAGAAGACAATTCAAAAATAAATAATATATTAATGTGACATACAATGTAATGACACTATATCACAAATATTGCCTGGAAGCTGAAGTAGATTAGAGAGTCAGGCCCATCTCTGCAAAAACCAAGCGGATGAGAGTCCAGGATGGGACACCAATTCATCACAGGTTACATCCCCAGTGGGTGTCAAATCCAACCCCTGTCCACATTGTGACACCTGGGCCCATATCCCCGAAACAGTCCTGAGGCTAAATTTTCTCGCGGTAAAATGAAAGTTGTCCACAAAGCACCTTCGACCTTAAGAAAGCTCCTAAGGTGCTAAACTGGTAAAAGGAAGGAGGAGGACTTTTAAGAAGCCTAAGAGTGTCTTAAGCAGACAAACTGGTGGAAAAGACAGAGAGGAAGCAGAGATATTCTCCATATGTGGGATGACAGTGGGTCAGTAACACGCTACTTTCTTGATCTACATCATTATTTTATGTTAATTTACTGTCTTAATGTATTTCTAAATTGTTTAGGTTGTTATATTCAAATATTAAAATTAGCATTATTTTTATTATTATTGTCAGTATTAGGAATATTATTTTATTATTACTTCTATTGTCTCATTTGATTTTTAAATGGACCACAATGGAAATAAGTGTTTTCACTTTCTTGTGTCATTCATGTAATTTTAACTTATTTACAATTATATTATGTACTTACATTGAATTAATAAACTCACACACCCACAAACACTTTTAATACATAGATAATCAGCCTGTGAATGAGATACGTTAAAACATCTTCAGCCTGTGTAACAATAAGCGAAGTGTGCAACGCATCTGCGAATGCGTGGGTTAAACGGGGCAAAAACACCAACTGCCAAACTCACACCGATCCCACTGAATTTCGTATACAGTAGCGTTGGTGGACTGTAAAAGTTAAGGCTTACAGGGATTGTTTCAAAGGCTTTAAGCCTTAAGCGACACATACAATAATGACAGGGGTGCATTGTGCTGTTTTCAAATGCTCAAACGGAATTTATAGGCTTGAAAGGTGGCTGAAAACACACGATTGCAAAGCTCCACCGAGTCCACACAAAGATGGAAAGAAGGAGAAATGTGGTCATAAACCTCCGTTCATTCTACACAATTTCCCCAAAGAAAAGAAAGATCCAGACGGACTAAAATTGTAAGTTTCTTGCACACATTTATTTTATGAATATCCTGAAACTGTGCCGAATTATAATGTGGTTGATGACGCCGTTTTCGTGCATCAGCTTTTGACTGTAATGTTGCGCCAAGAATGACGTGGTGTGTAATATTGTAAAATTGACATGTTCCATAAACAAACTGCATGCATGCACATATCACTGTATGTCTGTCAACTTATCAAAACAAATGTGACACCAAAGAGGTTATATGTGAGACACACCTTCCTTGTAGTCATTACGAAGCCGGCGGAGTAGCGATTTCTCATCCCTGCTTAGCAAATATTCTGCGGTATCCACAGTTTCAGTCTCTGGACTTCGTCTAACCATCCGTCAGCTGCCTTAAAGGGGTCAGAAATTTGTCTCCAACTATCAACAAGGACCGTCATTTTTGACAGCAGCTCTCTCTTCCTCCTTTGTCAGCACTAATGTAGTGGTCTGTACAGATGCAGCACACACAGGCACAGCCAGCTCTTCTTTCCATTTCTGTCCACTGCCGTACGTAGTCCTGGTTGTAACAGACAATCCGCGGAGCTTACAACAATGCTTTAAATCGTCAACTTTCCAGCGGTTGAAATGATCCAAATCACAGCACTCCTCGCTGCTTTCTGCCGCCATAGTTTGTGGGTTGGTAGACTAAAAATTTAGCCTACCCATAATGCGCCACATGGCCCGAGATGCGTACTTCGCTTATTCATTTTGTGGTGAACTGTGTGTTTTTTTGCCACTCTGCCACTAGGAGGCACTCTTATTTTTCAGTTAAACCAACACAAACAGTAAAGGGGCAGCATCAAACACAATACACTTTTCACTTATTGTGACAACATGGTGACACTTAACTCACTAAGCCAATTGAACTACAAAAAAAAAAATAAATAAATAATAAATCAACAACACTAACAACACTGTTAAACTAACTTGAACCAAAGTAACAACATTTAAAACCCCAAAACCGAGAACAATTTACAGGTTTACCAACAGGCTGGTATCACTCCAAATTATTTTGCAGAGTATCATCACCATGATTCATGATTTTACTCTTCATTCATATGTAGGGGCACAGAGTGCATTTATTTTTTAATTTCCCCTTCCCTTTCTGTGACAACCAATCACATCTCTTACAGGACCAGGTCATACTGAGCAATGGCGTCAACCCTGCCTCCTTACTAAGACAGGAGTTTCTGTCAACTCCTTGCCCAGAGATGCTCTCAGGCACCTCTTGGGTCTCTCTGAGGTTGGGAGTCCTTGACAGGATATTTAGTCTCAGTTAGGAGCTCTTTGAGATGCACCAAGCATATGGGCCCAGGGTAATTGATAAAGTAGGGTATTGCCTGTTGGGGTGAAAAATGGTGGGGACCTTGTGTGCCCTGTGGCTGCTACAGTAGCCATGAAGGTCCAACATGAACCCTGAACATGAGACAGCTAACGGTGAAATCACAGATCCTCAAAGGTGGGCCAGGTGGAGGAGTTGATGGCTTAATCCAATGGCTGTGAAGGTGGATGAAGGTTGCAGCAGGTCCTCAGACTGCCATCGTCTGGGATTTCCCAGCCATCGGACCAGGCTAAGGACCATGTGATTGTCAGCATTCACAACATCCCCACATTAAACAAACCCACACACAGACATCTCTAGATTGACCCTGGATGTCCAATTCCTGTCCAACATCCCATCCAGGAATTGACCAAAATGCAATCTTCCTCAGCACTGAGAGGCTGCCCAAAGACACAGACAGGTTCCCTGAAGTGGACACACCTGGAATCAAATGCTGGTCTACACTGTACCATTACATGCAGGAGTATTTGGATGGGGACACACTTTTATAATTTGTCTCTATACGACAACACAACCAACTGAAATGAAACAGTCGAGATTCCTGTCTGACGTCGATTGTTGACTTTAACTGAACGTGTTTAACAAGAACACTGCATAAAGCATTTATGAATTACAGCCATTTATATACGCAGCTCCTCTGCTATCAGAGGCCATAAGTAATTGGACAAACCAAATGCAAATCATCACTTTTACAGCCAGTTGCTTAAGGGGACAAATACATGAACATTTGCAACTCTTTGACTTCATGAAGAAATACAAACACTAAGGTACCATATGGTAAATCTGTCTGGAGTAGGCAATTCTCCATGCAAGAAGGAGATTGGTGAGGGAAGCCAACAAGACACCAATGACAGTTTTGAAGGTGATCTTGTGCAGCTTTTGTCTGTTGTACAGCTTCATGGTGGAGTGGCAAACAGAAGGACCATCACACAAAGTGAAATTTCACCTCCAGTTTCCCAGAAGGCACATGAGAAACTCAAGCTTCGGTTTGATCCCGTGTTTTTGCAACATGCACAATAACATAAAACAAAGATGTGCAGGCTTATGGAGCTGCCTGTGAAGTCTTGCTGCAAATGGCAGACTCCCGGTGACCACGAAGGCCACTGCAGCTTGGTATTAATACTAAAATGACTTGTACTGAATGTTTTTGTATGTTTGGACCCATTTCTGGAACAACTTCACATTATTTGAGCATAACAGAGTTTGGGTCAGAAAGAAGAGGAAAATAAAAACTGGAGTTGTTGGCAGCTCCAGACCGAGTCCTTCACCTCTTATAAATATTCCCTCTGAATTCCGCTCTGCTCTCCCACTGAGCCTTGGTTTGAATCATGTTTTTTATCTATTGTTACGAGAGTTTTCTTTTCTCTTTCTTCTGCTGGTTTTGGAAGCTGTTGGAGACGTCACATCCACTCTGTGTCACTCTTAACTCCAGAGGACGTGTCAGTCTACTGATGACGTACGTCTTCACGTCGGGCTTCCATTTCTTGATGCGTCCTCAGGCTCGTGTAGTGACATCAAAGAGAGGAGCATCATTTGTTAAAGCTCTCCTCTCCCCTGGGCACCAGCAAGACACAAAGACAAACGTCTAATGTGGACAGGTGTCCTCATCCCTCACCGCTCAGGGCCCTGGTTAAGTCAGTGAGAGAAAAAGATGGAATGAGAGAGAGCGAAAAAATGACAGCGTGTCGTGGACGCCTTCCCAAGCTCCTCCTCCTCTGTCCTGGCAAAAGATCCAGCTCCAGACTGGAAAGGATACACCTACAGGAGCCGTGTAACCCCCCCAACCCAACCCCAGTTTACTGGTCACACGTGTTGATCGTTACTCTGCCTGTAGTCTGCTTCCTAAAGGCCATTATTCAAAAATGACTGAAGGTAAACTGTCAGCCTCTTCCTTTTCTGAGAGGTGAGAATTGCACCCCCCCCACACACACACACACACACACACACACACACACACACACACACACACACACACACATCATCAAATACTGATCATGTCATGTCATTGGTCACGTGTGTTTATACAACCCCTGGCAAAAATGATGGAATCACCGGCCTCGGAGGATGTTCATTCAGTTGTTTAATTTTGTAGAAAAAAAGCAGATCACAGACATGACACAAAACTAAAGTCATTTCAAATGGCAACTTTCTGGCTTTAAGAAACACTATAAGAAATCAGGAAAAAAAATTGTGGCAGTCAGTAACGGTTACTTTTTTAGACCAAGCAGAGGGAAAAAATATGGAATCACTCAATTCTGAGGAAAAAATTATGGAATCATGAAAAACAAAAGAATCACTAGTATTTTGTTGCACCACCTCTGGCTTTTATAACAGCTTGCAGTCTCTGAGGCATGGACTTAATGAGTGACAAACAGTACTCTTCATCAATCTGGCTCCAACTTTCTCTGATTGCTGTTGCCAGATCAGCTTTGCAGGTTGGAGCCTCGTCATGGACCATTTTCTTCAACTTCCACCAAAGATTTTCAATTGGATTAAGATCTGGACTATTTGCAGGCCATGACATTGACCCTATGTGTCTTTTTGCAAGGAATGTTTTCACATTTTTTGCTCTATGGCAAGATGCATTATCATCTTGAAAAATGATTTCATCATCCCCAAACATCCTTTCAATTGATGGGATAAGAAAAGTGTCCAAAATATCAACGTAACTTGTGCATTTATTGATGATGTAATGACAGCCATCTCCCCAGTGCCTTTACCTGACATGCAGCCCCATATCATCAATGACTGTGGAAATTTACATGTTTTCTTCAGGCAGTCATCTTTATAAATCTCATTGGAACGGCACCAAACAAAAGTTCCAGCATCATCACCTTGCCCAATGCAGATTTCAGATTCATCACTGAATATGACTTTCATCCAGTCATCCACAGTCCACGATTGCTTTTCCTTAGCCCATTGTAACCTTGTTTTTTTCTGTTTAGGTGTTGATGGCTTTCGTTTAGCTTTTCTGTATATAAATCCCATTTCCTTTAGGCGGTTTCTTACAGTTCGGTCACAGACGTCGACTCCAGTTTCCTCCCATTCGTTCCTCATTTGTTTTTGTTGTGCAGTTTCGATTTTTGAGACATATTGCTTTAAGTTTTCTGTCTTGACGCTTTGATGTCTTCCTTGGTCTACCAGTATGTTTGCCTTTAACAACCTTCCCATGTTGTTTGTATTTGGGTCCAGAGTTTAGACACAGCTGACTGAACAACCAACATCTTTTGCAACATTGCGTGATGATTTACTCTCTTTTAGAGTTTGATAATCCTCTCCTTTGTTTCAATTGACGTCTCTCGTGTTGGAGCCATGATTCATGTCAGTCCACTTGGTGCAACAGCTCTCCAAGGTGTGATCACTCCTTTTTAGATGCAGACTAATGAGCAGATCTGATTTGATGCAGGTGTTAGTTTTGGGGATGAAAATTTACAGGGTGATTCCATAATTTTTTCCTCAGAATTGAGTGATTCCATATTTTTTTCCCTCTGCTTGGTCTAAAAAAGTAACCGTTACTGACTGCCACAATTTTTTTTTTCCTGATTTCTTATAGTGTTTCTTAAAGCCAGAAAGTTGCCATTTGAAATGACTTTAGTTTGTGTCATGTCTGTGATCTGCTTTTTTTCTACAAAATTAAACAACTGAATGAACATCCTCCGAGGCCGGTGATTCCATAATTACTGCCAGGGGTTGTAGAACTGATTTGTGTCTGATCCCTGGCAGCGTGTCAGCTATCTCAACGGTCACATCAGATACAATTTATTCCAGGGGCAGTTTGAGCTCATACAGAGCATCCAGAAAGTATTCCCAGCGCTTCACTTTTTCCACATTTTGTTATGTTACAGCCTTATTCCAAAATGGATGGAATTCTTTTTTGCCTCAAAATTCTACACACAGTACCCCATAACAACCTGAAAAAAAGTTGGCTTTTTTTTTTAAAAACTTAAGAAATCGCACGTCCATAAATATTCACAGCCTTTGAAATAAAGCTCAACATTGAACTCAGCTGATTGGACATGATTTGGAAAGACACACACCTGTCTACATATAAGGTCCCACAGTTGACAGTCAGAGCACAAACAAAGCATGAAGTCAAAAGAATTGTCTGTAGACCTCTGAGACAGGATTGTCTGGAGGCACAAATCTGGGGAAGGGAACAGAAGCATTTCTACTGCTTTGAAGGTCCCATTGTGCACAGTGGCCTCCATCATCTGTAAATGGAAGAAGTTCAGATCCACCAGGACTCTTCCTAGAGCTGGCCACACGTCTAAACTGAGCAATCAGGGGAGAAGGACCTTAGTCAGGGAGGTGACCAAGAACCCGATAGTCACTCTGTCAGAGCTCCAGCATTCTTCTGTGGAGAGAGGAGAACCTTCCAGAAGGACAATCATCTCTGCAGTAATCCACTAATCAGGCCTGTATGGTAGAGTGGCCAGACAGAAGCCACTCCTTAGTAAAAGGCAAATGGCAGCCCACCTGGAGTTTGACAAAAGGCCCCTGAAGGACTCTCAGACCAGGAAAAACAAAATTCTCTGATCTGATGAGACAAAGTGTTAAGGATTTTATATATATATATATATATATATATATATATATATATATATATATATGTTATCACTGTTAAACATTTGTACCTTCGTCTTCTTTCTTATGAAAACGGTGTTGTGCTGTTTGCACTTCACCCTGAGAATGTACGTGTTATTCAACCTTGTTTTAGCTTTGTCTTCTTTCTCATGAGAACGGTGTTGTGCTGTTTTGCACCTGTCTTAACCAAGCCTGAGAATTCAATTTTGTTTTAGCACTCTGGGGTCAATCTGAGCTGGGAATGAAGGGCTGGATGTACTTATTATTATAATATAACTTTGTTTTCGCAGCCTCTAACGACTGGGAGTAAGAGAACGTTTTGACTGTTGTGATGTGGTGCTTAGTGTGAAGGAGTGTGAAGGACAGGACACTTCAGGCAGATGCAGAACAGCTGATAACTGCAACAGACGAACGAGATGTGCTGACCTGTGTAAAAGAAAGTGTCCTTCCTTACAGCTGCACTTATTGACGTATGCGTTTATGTTACGGGAAGAAACTTGTCTTGCGTCATCACCCCCACCCTTAGGACAAGTTTTTTGTTTATGTGATGAGGGCGTCTCTTAATAAAAAGAGCGGAAAAGCAGGCCAGACTTTAGTGTAGCTTTGGTGTACAGCCTGGCCGCACTCCGCGCGTAAAATTTGACTTTCTGTCTCACTGGTGTTTCTTGACTCTGTTTGTCTTGTTAAAGGTTTTAAAAATGTTTGGAGGAGAAAATACCCAACATTGACTGGGGGCTCGTCCGGGATTTGAACCCGGGACCTCTCGCAATCTATTTTTTGTCTTTATGGGTTCGATGCATATGCAAAACAGCATTGTAGAGCATGCATGACATGTGCAAAACACAACTCACAAGGCAATTTGAGACCCCAAAGAGACAAATTTCCAACACCACAATATCCCTTTCAAGTGATTCATATGGCTTATATACAGCTGAGTAAACATGAAGGGAAGGAATTTTGTTTAGTCATAATTGATGCCTTCTCAAAATGGGTAGAATTGTTCCCTACAAAACATGCAGATGCACTTACAGTGGCTAAAGCATTATGCAAAGACATCATCCCACGATTTGGAATACCAGAAACAGTTTATTCAGATAATGGAGCGCATTTGTTAATACAATAGTGCAATACGTAGGAGAAGCGCTACAGGTCAATCTCAAAAATCATTGTGCTTATCAACCACACAGTGCCGGAATAGTGGAAAGGACAAAGGGCACATAAAAGGGCGCAATAAAAATAAGATTAAGGAAATGTATAGAAGAGACTAAACAAACCTGGATTGAATGTGGACCTAGTAAAATTGTATATGAGAATAACACCAACACCATCAGGGTTAACACCATTTGAGATACTTTATGGACGACCATATCGTCTACCAATTTTGACATGGATACTAAAACAGCAGATGAGGAACAAACATTAGCAAATTTTATGAAAAAGACATTAACACAGAAAGAGATAACTTAAACACATTTACTGCCGAATAATTTTGATCTTCCACAGGACGGCCTTCCAGTAGTCTAGCCAGGAGACTGGGTGTTCATCAGAGTCCAGTCCTCGTTGGGAAGGTCTATACCAAGTGCTGTTAACAACACCAACTGCAGTAAAGATAGCGGAGAAATCAACGTGGATACATCTAAGTCACTGTAAGATACAGCGGTGTTGGCTGCCTCCACAGTGTAAGGGGAAGTCTGGCTACAAAGGGAGTCTATTTAATTAGCAATAGATTGTCTCAATGCCAGTGAAGCAGGGAGATCCTTGCACTATTAGGTGAGGTGGTTACAACACTGTATCCTAGCAATCATGACTGAACTACAGCAGACCCCGGAGCGGCGTGCTCAGCGTCGCCGCTGCCGGACTGTTGGTAGGGCAGCCGGTTGCGTTGTGATCTTAGTGTGTTTCGTGCTCCTCGGATTCCTGGCCTGGTGGAATGGAATTACGTTACTAATTGTTATGTTTGTTCACAGATACCTATATCCTCAACACACCCAGCTCTGACGGCTAAACCGTACCCTGCTAGGGTGACAGAATGTCTTATCATACGGATGCATAATCAAACTGTATTTCGGGGGCAGCAGTTCTCAGCAAAATCTGATAAGATGTAACACCACTTGCCTCAGTGCAACCACTTATATGATAGGGATTTCAACAGAGGACGTACAAGCGTGCCCAAGTGCTGCTCCATTGACTAGACTGAAGGGAAATGCAAAAATATCATCACGTTAAATTGTCATCACAAACGGCCATTCCCAATTTGCTTTACGGGACAGGGAATAAAACTGTAGGTAAAATTAAGAAACGTCTGTGTACCCAAACGTATGTTTTATCAAATAATTTAAGCCTAACCAAAACATAATATGTGGATGGTACTTATCTTCATCACACTGGACGGGGATGTAATTATACAGGCTCCTGTCCATGGGGAACGGATGAATCATGTGCTTATGTTAGTAAGTTTTTGCTACCACCTGTAAATGGTACTCCGGTGTATGATGACATCTATTGGCTTTGTGGTTCCAGACTGTACATGAGTCTCCCACCAAATTGGGGTGGTGTGTGTGCACCTACCCAGGTGACTGACCATACATATGTGGTAGGACCTCCACAGAGAAGAATGGCAGCACCAGACGGAGGAGATTGATATACCCAGATGTGTTACCACATGATCACATGTGGGGCTCGGATGTACTAAAGGACCAAAAAATTGTGGTCTGTAGGAGATAAAATAGCACATTCATTGTTCCCCTGGATAGGAGTGGGAAAAAATTCATTAATGATTGAAACTCTGAATTATCGATTGGGTCTGTTCATGAATGTAACTAAAAAAAAAAAATAGTAGCAGCTCAAAACACTGAAATAGATGCTTTACGTACCATGGTGATGCAAAATCGCATGGTTTTAGACTTGCTTACTGGTTCACAGGGAGGAGTTTGTGTTCTGCTGAACACAACATGCTGTACTTTCATCCCAGACTCCATTCATTCAGTGGATGTGCAGGACGCATTGGAAGAGCTGAATAAACTTCGTGATGCAATGCATAAAGACACCCTAGCCGTGAACCGGTGGAATCCCTGGTCCTGGTTGACTTCAGGACCATGTTGGCAGTTACTATTGAAAATGGTGACACCAGTTATTATAGTCCTAATTCTGATTGGACTTTGCATGTGTTGTGTGATCCCTTATATCAAAACAATGGTTGGCAAAATGGTGTCAAATACATTTGTACAGTGTAATCTGGCCTTCCAACAAACTATGCCAAAATATCAAGCATTGAAACAGTCAGACCTTAGTGGAGAAAACTGTAATGACTGTACTGAGAATTATGATGATATTGAAAAGCTCACAACTCCAGTTCAAGCTTGAACTGTTGACGTGATGAGTTAACACACTCTTAGCCTATGAAGCTTTAGCTGAAAAAGTAATAAGACAAGTGGTGTAGTCGAATAATACAGAAAAAACAGTTCATTTATACCAGTCGGTAGGAGTGATGTATGGTGGTGGTGTGGTGATAACAGAATCTTTGACAGATTGCCACGAAATGTGTCAGGTTATTGTGCATTAATATCATTATTGTTACCCATGACCCCTGAAGACGTTACGACATATGCAGCCTCTCTTATTCCTGAGGATTGGCAGAAAGGCATAGCCAGACATAGAGTAAAAAGAGATTGGAAAGGAGTAGGAAATCCAACATATATTGACGCAATAGGAGTCCCCAGAGGAGTGCCTGACGAGTATAAACTGGTTGATCAAATAGCAGCTGGATTCAAATCTTCCATCTGTTGGTGGTGTTCAATTAATAAAAACGTGGACAGAATAGATTAAGTTAATAAACTAACTAACTAAGCTGGGTGATGCCTACTGTATGTTTAACAGGTGATAAACAGGTGGGAAATGTTAAGGATTTTATATATATATATATATATATATATATGTTATCACTGTTAAACATTTGTACCTTCGTCTTCTTTCTTATGAAAACGGTGTTGTGCTGTTTGCACTTCACCCTGAGAATGTACGTGTTATTCAACCTTGTTTTAGCTTTGTCTTCTTTCTCATGAGAACGGTGTTGTGCTGTTTGCACTTCACCCTGAGAATGTACGTGTTATTCAACCTTGTTTTAGCTTTGTCTTCTTTCTCATGAGAACGGTGTTGTGCTGTTTGCACTTCACCCTGAGAATGTATGTGTTATTCAACCTTGTTTTAGCTTTGTCTTCTTTCTCATGAGAACGGTGTTGTGCTGTTTTGCACCTGTCTTAACCAAGCCTGAGAATTCAATTTTGTTTTAGCACTCTGGGGTCAATCTGAGCTGGGAATGAAGGGCTGGATGTACTTATTATTATAATATAACTGTTTTCGCAGCCTCTAACGACTGGGAGTAAGAGAACGTTTTGACTGTTGTGATGTGGTGCTTAGTGTGAAGGAGTGTGAAGGACAGGACACTTCAGGCAGATGCAGAACAGCTGATAACTGCAACAGACGAACGAGATGTGCTGACCTGTGTAAAAGAAAGTGTTCTTCCTTACAGCTGCACTTATTGACGTATGCGTTTATGTTACGGGAAGAAACTTGTCTTGCGTCATCACCCCCACCCTTAGGACAAGTTTTTTGTTTATGTGATGAGGGCGTCTCTTAATAAAAAGAGCGGAAAAGCAGGCCAGACTTTAGTGTAGCTTTGGTGTACAGCCTGGCCGCACTCCGCGCGTAAAATTTGACTTTCTGTCTCACTGGTGTTTCTTGACTCTGTTTGTCTTGTTAAAGGTTTTAAAAATGTTTGGAGGAGAAAATACCCAACACAAAGATTGAACTCTTTGACATCAGGTTTGGAGGAAACCAGGCACCATCCCTACAATGAAGCATGGTGGTGGCAGCATCATGCTGTGGAGATGTTTTTCAGCAGCAGGAACCGGGAGACTAGTCAGGATTGAGGGAAGGATGAATGCAGCAATGTACAGAGACATCCTGGATGAAAACCTGCTCCAGAGCGCTCTGGACCTCTGAGTGGGGCGGCGGTTCATCTTTCAGCAGGACAATGACCCTAAACACACAGCCAAGATATCAAAGGAGTGGCTTCAGGACAACTCTGTGAATGTCCTTGAGTGGCCCAGCCAGAGCCCAGACCTGAATCTGACTGAACATCTCTGGAGAGATCTGAAAATGTCTGTGCACCGACGCTCCCCATCCAACCTGATGGATCTTGAGAGGTGCTGCAAAGAGGAATGGACCAAACTGTCCAAAGATAGGTGCACCAAGCTTGTGGCATCACATTCAAGAAGACGTGAGGCTGGAATTCTGCCAAAGGAGCATCAACAAAGTATTGAGCAAAGGGTGTGAATACTTAACACGTGATTTCTCAGTTTTTTTTTAATTTTCTAATAAATTTGAAAAACAAAAAATCAAAAAACTTTTTTCATGTTGTCATTATGGGGTGTTGTGAGTAGGATTTTAAGGAAAAAAATGAATTTCGTTCATTTTGGAATAAGGCTGTAAGATAACAAAATGTGGAAAAAGTGAAGTGCTGTAAATGGACTGCATTTATATCGCGCTTTTCCACCTGCATCAGACACTCAAAGTAAGTAAGTCCCTTCGGCTGCTCCCTTGTTTGCACTCGGGGTCACCACAGCAAATCCAAGGTGGATCTGCATGTTGAATTGGCACAGGTTTTACGCCGGATGCCCTTCCTGATACAACTCCACATTACATGGAGAAATGTGGCAGGGGTGGGATTTGAACCCGGAACCTTTTGCACTGAAACCAAGCGCATTAGCCACTTGGCCACCACCCCTGCTGCATCAGACACTCAAAGTGCTTTACAATAATGCTTCACATTCACCCCAATGTCAAAGTGCTGCCATACAAGGTGCTCACTACACACTGGGAGCAACTAGGGCAGATCTGGGCAAACTGCGGCCCGGGGGCCACATGCGGCCCTTTGCATGTCTCGGTCCGGCCCTCATGAGGTCTGTGATTATTATTACATATATTAAAAATGTCAAGCTTGTGTGTTGCAAATCATTAGAGATGTTTATTTAGGTATATTTAAATATTTGCATATTATTATTACAATAATAAAAATTACCTAAAAAAGCTATTAAATAGGTAATTTTTTGTAAAATTTGTGATGGGAGACAGTCGCGTTATCGATGGTGTGGCCCTTGGGCATAATTCAGGTTCCCTATGTGGCCCCTTGTAAAAATTAATTGCCCACCCCTGAACTAGGGGATTAAGGACCTTGTCCAAGGGCCCTTAGTGATTTTCCGGTCAGGCTGGGATTTGAACTGAGGATCCTCTGGTCTCAAGCCCAACGCTTAACCACCATCACCTCCCCAAACTGTGAATACTTTCTGGTTGCACCCTATAATGCCCTGAGCCAACACCCACTCCCCCCCCCCCCCCCCCACACACACACATCAGTTGTCACCCACTTGTTGTAGGTGGGGTCTACAGCTCCTACCCACGGCATGATGGAAAAACAGTCACCAGGTCTAGTCTCTAGAGGGGATCGTTTCACGCAAAAACAAATGCGTCTGGGTCGCGTCCCTCATGATGCCTGAAAAGAACGTCAGCTATTAAGGAGAATTATGATGATATTATCATAGTGGACACACTGATATTCTCAATGATGAGGACCACTGTTGTCATAGTTTTTCCATGATAATGACTGTGAGGAGTCGTCTCCATGACGACGATGATGATACTAAAGTGTCACCACAATGATGGCGGCAATAGTCATTACCATGATGGTAAAGATGACTGACAGCTGTCTTAGTGATATTTGCCATCTTGATGATAAAAAAAAAACTCAGCCATGATAAGTCATCATTATGATTATAACATTTTTTTGTTGATAAAATCGCTGTAGTCGTCATACTGATATTGTCAATGATAATGATCATCATTAGTTTTTGTCATAATAATAATAATAATGACACCAATCATCAAATTGACGATGATGATGATGCGTTAGCCGGCCTCATACACTGTGCTACTCAACCCTGCAGAACCTAAATTTTCCAATATATTCGGAAACCCAAAAATCATTGAGGAAAATCAAGTGAAATGCTGAGTTAAAGTGAAGTTAATCCCCAGTTTCCCTGACATCATGCTGTTTACCATCAACTCACTCCTGCTCAGATTCTGATTCTCCTTTGAATGCAGGCATCATTAGCAAAGCTAGCAAACAGAGTTTCACACGGGAAAAACATCATCCAAGGTCTACGCTCCCGGGATCTTCAAATAGACCCTAAATACCTCAGCTCACATCCAGGGGTCCTAATTACTTCAGACTGTTGAAAACGCCCACCGGCAGCCTGAGGCCGGGGCTTCACCGAGGACAGGCCTGTTTAGAATAGATCCTGGCCCTGGGATCAGTCGGGTTTTCCTCTGTTCTTCATCTACGACAGCATCAGACGGAGGAAACCGTCTGTGTGCTGAGCTGGCCGGTCGTGATGCTCCGCACATGTATATATAGCAGGGCAGCGGAGACTGTTGCAGGATTATTATTTCCAGAAAGTCGTGGTGCAGAGAAGCAGTGGTGCAGGAGGGCATGGATTTAGAGTGGAGGAGTTAAAAAACAAAAAATAATAGAGCCACAGATACCTTTAGATCACTAGATCCAAAGTATCAACACACACACACACACACACACACACAGATCGATCTGAGCAACACAACAGAACCGCTGACGTCCATCTACAGTAACACAGATACACATTAAAGGGCAAAAAAGACATCAGGAAAGAGAACTACAGCTGTGAGAACACATCTGTCCACAGCAGAAAGAGAACTGAACTCAACACTGCAAACCTGCTTCATACAGACCCTGAGTGGTTTTAGTTTCCACGTGAAAAGAGTTTTGAGGCTGCAGTTTAAAAAGCATAAAAATGTCATCAAAACAAGACACTGAATATTCATGAAATTGCATTTTCCAACTAGTCTCTATTTCATATTTTCAACTCACATTTTACTTCCCGATAAGAAAATTGAGCAACTCAGATCTAATGTGAAGTGGAAAAACAATACTGGACCAGAACTAACGTCACAGACTCGATTTTCACGGCAAACACAAAATCAGGCAGACAGACTCTTTGTTCCCTGGAAACACGGACGTTTTTCTCCCTCCAGCTTCATTTGTTTCATTTTTATTACAGAGGTGATGATCTCGTGGTTAAGTGCTGGGCTTGAGACCAGAGGATCCTCGGTTCAAATCCCAGCCTGACCATAAAATTACTAAGAACCCTTGGGCAAGGTCCTGAATCCCCTAGTTCAGGGGTGGCCAAGTTCGGTCCTCAAGAGCCACCTTCCTGACACTCTTAGTTGTCTCCCTGCTCCAACACACCTGAATCCAATGAAAGGCTCATTAAAAGTCTGCTAACAAGTCTTTCAATGGATTCAGATGTGTTGGAGGAAGGTGGCTCTCGAGGACCGAACGTGGCCACCCCTGCCCTAGTTGCTCCCAGTGTGTAGTGAGCACCTTGTATGGCAACACCCTGACATTGGGGTGAATGTGAGGCATTATTGCAAAGCGCTTTGAGCGTCTGATGCAGATGGAAAAGTGCTATATCAATGCAGTCCATTTACCATTTAGTTAACCTTTCAGCTCTCGGTGGAATGACAATTAACAGCAACTAAGAGCGCCTGGTGAGTTAAAAGCCTTTTTTTTGTAAGAGTAGACGTTTGCAGACATGGAGATTAGCTGTAATCACAAAGACTTGAGAAAAGAGCAGAAAGATGAAAGAACTAGAGCATTCAGGCTGTGGACCCTCACCATCCTGATCCAGCTGAATCCCTTAACTGTCCACTCTTCCTTCAGAATGCAGAGATTCCACAAGCTAAATCTAGATTGTCCTCTACGCCTTGTGCAAATTTGACCCCCCACCCCAGAGGAATTAGACCTCTCATTCAATGGTGTCAAAATTTAGAGCAGAACAAGTTGAATCAGATGATACGTCCTCCAATCAAAAGTAATTATGAAGAAAAATGACTATTTATTTTAGTGCATTTCCATCTGAATCAGAAGCAAATCGGAAGTGCTTTACAATGATGCCTCACATTCACACTGATGTCAGGGTGCTACCATGCAAGGCACTCAACTGCACACGGGGTACAACTGGGGGATTAAGAAGGGCCCCCAAGTGATTTTCCAGTCTAGCTGGGCTTTGAACCCTGGATATTCTGGTCTCAAGCCCAACATTTAACCCCAAGACCATCACCTCCCTCTTACAAATATTCCTGAGAATTTAGCCAACAACCTGTAAAATCCAGTCTTAAGTCCATAAAAATGGCCAAGTGCCATCAATCAGAAGCTTGATATGTCAGATATCCAGCCAGGACTTGGTGCCAACATAATATCTGATATGAATGAACTCAGTAAAACAGGTGCTGAGATTTAGGTCCAGACTGAAGGACAGAAACACACGAGACAATCAAATATCCCTCATATGAACCTCTCACCAACTTCTAGGCCAGGCTTCTTTATTTGTAGCCGTAGGTTCCAGCGGATGAGTCATCCACACACACATTACAAAAGACAACATAATAAAAGTACTTTTAGGTTGAGCTGGTCTTGAAGGACAACCAAGCAACAGTGGAACCCAAACAGTTTTACCTCTATGAGAAGCATTTCACCAGAGGCAGAGGACAATATGCTGAAAATGGACCCATCACTGAGAAAGGATTCAGATTTCAGTTCAGCCCCAAATCAAATCATTCATCCCTCTGCCAACACCGACTCCTACACAGCAACGTTTGTGGAGTAAAATTTACTCTGCTGGGACCCGTTTTGGTCCCAATCTAAATCAAGTTCTATCCACTCTGTCACGATGCTAAATCAAGTCGTTCAGCTCGAGAGAGTTGACTTCACCCTGTAGAGTTTATGTAACTATTTGGAGAGGGACCGGCAGAGTAAAATTTACAGTGTGCACAATTCCGTAATATATTTGTGAGTACTCCTGTCCACAAGTAGACAATCTACCACCATAAAAGAAGTACAGGGTTTATCATGGCACACGCACAAAACATCACAGACACAAATGACAGAGTGACACCCGGCAGGACGGGCAGGAGGGAGTGAGGAGGCGAGGAGGCAACCCAACTGACAAGAACGCACAGCAGTTAGTCCTCCAGAAAACAAACGCTGCATGAAGCTTCTGCAGAGCGATGCAGAGGCACGCCGTGTATCGGCCAAGACAACATTCCTTCCCGCCATAGACCTCACACGTCCAGCGACCGAGCTAGAACTTTGGAACACAAGAGTACACAAAGAACAGCAGGTTGTGGGCAGAGCGGCGCTCAAACCCACGGCCTCCGTGAACAGGTGCAGCTCTCAATGTGCATCCATCAGTCACACACTTGTTCTGGAGAGAATAATTTAATTTAAAAAGCTCTTTAGTGCCCCCCCCTCCCCCCCACATGCCCAACAAGTCGATAAAGAGCCACTTCTGCAACGTGTCAATAAAGTGATTAGAACCTGTGCAGCCTCACTGCTGTAACGACCATCGACTCTCACTGTCCTCAGAATAACTGTGGAAGAAACCACAGTGGCCCGGCCGAGGCTTGGCTTTAGGCGTGTAACCGCCGGGATCAGAAAACCCAACTGGAGTAATGTGGATACATCAAAGATAATAAATAGGATGAAGTGTGAGTAAGATGGAGCCCTGCAGGCTGCGTTACATTATTACAGTCTTTTTTTTTTCCTGAAAAACTTTTTTATAAATAGATTTGGAATATTTTGGGGGACGATGTTAATTAAACGTTCTTGGGAGGACCTAAATATTGTGCATAAAGTCAAACATACTTCTGCAATTGCACACATGATATGATATGTTTCCTACGATCAGGAAAGTACTCTGTGTGCACGTGAATAATTAACGTGACGCAAGTGTGACATGCAATTAGGGAGGAGCCGGTTTGACGTCGACCGAAAGATAACTTCACTCACAAATACAGCAGTGCGCAGTACTGAACAGTACTACAGCGGTGCGCAGTACTAAACAGTACTACAGCGGTGCGCAGTACTAAACAGTACTACAACGGTGCGCAGTATTAAACAGTACTACAACGGTGCACAGTATTAAACAGTACTACAACGGTGCGCAGTATTAAACAGTACTACAGCAGTGCGCAGTATTAAACAGTACTACAGCAGTGCGCAGTATTAAACAGTACTACAGCGGTGCGCAGTATTAAACAGTACTACAGCGGTGCACAGTATTAAACAGTACTACAGCAGTGCGCAGTACTAAACAGTACTACAGCGGTGCGCAGTATTAAACAGTACTACAGCGGTGCGCAGTATTAAACAGTACTACAACGGTGCGCAGTATTAAACAGTACTACAACGGTGCACAGTATTAAACAGTACTACAACGGTGCGCAGTATTAAACAGTACTACAGCAGTGCGCAGTATTAAACAGTACTACAACGGTGCGCAGTATTAAACAGTACTACAGCAGTGCGCAGTACTAAACAGTACTACAGCAGTGCGCAGTATTAAACAGTACTACAACGGTGCACAGTATTAAACAGTACTACAGCGGTGCGCAGTACTAAACAGTACTACAGCAGTGCGCAGTACTAAACAGTACTACAGCAGTGCGCAGTACTAAACAGTACTACAGCAGTGCGCAGTATTAAACAGTACTACAGCGGTGCGCAGTATTAAACAGTACTACAACGGTGCACAGTATTAAACAGTACTACAACGGTGCACAGTATTAAACAGTACTACAACGGTGCGCAGTATTAAACAGTACTACAACGGTGCGCAGTATTAAACAGTACTACAACGGTGCACAGTATTAAACAGTACTACAACGGTGCACAGTATTAAACAGTACTACAACGGTGCGCAGTATTAAACAGTACTACAACGGTGCACAGTATTAAACAGTACTACAACGGTGCGCAGTATTAAACAGTACTACAACGGTGCACAGTATTAAACAGTACTACAACGGTGCGCAGTATTAAACAGTACTACAACGGTGCGCAGTATTAAACAGTACTACAACGGTGCACAGTATTAAACAGTACTACAACGGTGCACAGTATTAAACAGTACTACAACGGTGCGCAGTATTAAACAGTACTACAGCAGTGCGCAGTATTAAACAGTACTACAACGGTGCGCAGTATTAAACAGTACTACAGCAGTGCGCAGTACTAAACAGTACTACAGCAGTGCGCAGTATTAAACAGTACTACAACGGTGCACAGTATTAAACAGTACTACAGCGGTGCGCAGTACTAAACAGTACTACAGCAGTGCGCAGTACTAAACAGTACTACAGCAGTGCGCAGTACTAAACAGTACTACAGCAGTGCGCAGTACTAAACAGTACTACAGCGGTGCACAGTATTAAACAGTACTACAACGGTGCACAGTATTAAACAGTACTACAACGGTGCACAGTATTAAACAGTACTACAACGGTGCGCAGTATTAAACAGTACTACAACGGTGCACAGTATTAAACAGTACTACAACGGTGCACAGTATTAAACAGTACTACAACGGTGCGCAGTATTAAACAGTACTACAACGGTGCACAGTATTAAACAGTACTACAACGGTGCGCAGTATTAAACAGTACTACAACGGTGCACAGTATTAAACAGTACTACAACGGTGCGCAGTATTAAACAGTACTACAACGGTGCGCAGTATTAAACAGTACTACAACGGTGCACAGTATTAAACAGTACTACAACGGTGCACAGTATTAAACAGTACTACAACGGTGCGCAGTATTAAACAGTACTACAGACCTTTCATGTAAGCCATTGTTTTTTACTTGTTTTTGGATTCATAATTACGTGTACTCCCAAAGCTCACCGCAGAACTGAAGGCAAAAGTCTGGTAAAAGCAACAAGTTTCCAGAGATTTTCCACAGACATTTTACATGACTCTGTGGCACTTTGCTTTGAATTCTGACCACAGAAAGAAATTTGTTGATGTTGTTTATTAGCCAATTTTTGCGCCTCATTAACGGGGCTAAAGTCGTCCATTCACCAGTATATCCAGTGCAGCGCCGTACTGACTTGTTAATGATGTTAATTTCAAAATAATGCCATTCTTCCTCTTTCAGTTACTCTTTAAAAACATGATTTGCACATTAGGTGGCTTTCCCCATTTAAACTGGAGTCATCTGTATGTGGATTTTTAAAAAAATCCATATTATATTATTTACATTTTTATTTTTATTTATTTTTTGAATAACTAAAATATTCCCACGATAGATGGAATATATCCGTGCTGAGCTCACAGACGGACAGAACCACGTGACATAAGATGAGGTTTGCTTACTAAAAGCTCGTAACGTTGAACACGAACACGTTTGTAACGTGGCATTTCCAGACTGCTAAATCTTGCAATACCTGTATCAATCACAGTGGCGGTATAGCCACAGACACACGTATAGGAGCAAAATGAAGAAGACACTTGAGCAAAACAACAACAAAAATAAGAAAGTTTTGAAAAATTCAATTATGCCACCTTGTTGCTCTGTGTTGGCAAACGAACAATGACACTCGTGACACGCGGATCTGGACACGCACTGAAAGAAAGCATTATGATGCTAAATCTGAGACATTCCTTTGAATACAAAGCTAACTATCAGCTACACCCTTTATTGACCGACAGCAAAACATCGTCCAATCAACAGATGAGTGCAGTTAGAAATTGGATTTCTTTTGTCTGTCTGCATGTAACCATGACAGTGGAGACGGTGACATGTGGAATATTTTTAATGACATCACAGAGCAGGAATGTTTGGACTTGTCAAAGGTGATGAGACGGAGAACAACAACAACAAAAAACATCCTGAATCTGCATTGAGCTCTCCAAAGTCCAAAGAGGAAACACTGGAACATTTACATGAATTTAATTCATGCAGTACAACAATAAACAAGAATACCGCAAAACCATGTGTCATTTAGGCAGGAGAGAAAAGAAAAAGATAGAAAGTACCAGAAGGACACGTTTTTGACAGACAACAAGGATAAAAAGATGATGCTCTTCACATAAAGCTAAATTAAAACCATAATAAGCCAAAAGCTGTCGTGTGCTTGGACTGGACCTTTGCATTTTTGGTGTGTGATTAAAAAGTCAGATTTTTAACTTCAACATTTTATTTTGAATAGTAACTTGTGTAATTTGGAAACAAAGCTCAAGTCTTGAAATATTACATCAATAAGTTTTAACTTTTTTGTTTGTTTTTTCTCGGATTCCCAAAATTAGCAATGCCAGATTAATATTTTATATGTTTATGGAAGTAGAGAGTTTTTCTGAAAGCTGGAACCAAAGTTTGAAAAAATAAATAAATAAAACGATTTAAAAGTAGTGATCAGCAACAACAAACATCCCTATTCCAGAGGGTGCCGCTCAACTATGATCAGCCACAATCCAAAAAAAAAGTGCAAAAATAGGATTAAATGATTTAATCTGGTTTGCCTCCAAACAGGTTGCCATATAAAGTGGACACCTGGCAACTGGTTGTCTTACAAAGTGCATACCTGGCAACTCTCCCAATAACAAAAGAAAAGGAGTTGCACCTTCAGCCAGAACTGCAACAAACACTGCTTCAACTCCAAATTTTTACCGCGATGGAACACGATCAAACACGCCTCAAGCCGTGGTCTCTACGAATACCCCGTTTAAAGGAGTTCGAACACAACTGAAGCCATTAACACTATAAATACCCCGAAGTTACCACGTACTGTCAACTGTTTAAAGAATTAGGATGAAATTTTTGAACAATTCAAAAATTGGATCCCAATTTTAAATCTGGAGCTGATAATGACTAACTATTGCATATTACAAGTTTGCTCAAGATTTACAAAGATGGCTCAAGAAGATACTGTGGTGCTGCAAAATGTGTCCCGATTTGCAATTCATGATTAAATGGGAAGGAATAGCCCATTATTCTGCCCCCTGGTGGATAAACTGTAAAGTCTTCAATCATGCTGCCAAACATGTAAACAAGACGCTTGTGATGTGCATTTTACATTTGGCACTTCTGCAGATGATGATGCCCTTGAACATAAGGGGTGCCACACTCGGCACCCCTGGAGAGGATTGCTGACAAATTTCAACCAAGTAGCACATATTCAAGATCACAGACATGTAAAGATCCCAACTGGATCCAAAGTCAACCTTGAGCCTGTCTCCTTATCCAGGACACAGAGATCCACGGGTCAAGACGCACAGTAAAAAGGTTGGATCCTACCTGTCACAGGTGAACGCTGCTGCGCATGCGCAGCTCAAATGATTTCTATAAAAGGATATGGGTTGCAGACCATTTTGAGGCACCAACTCCGAGGCCGCGTGGTTTGTTTCAGGTAGAAGAAGACCACGGGAGCCAGAGTGGGGTAGGGCAAACTCTCGTCGCCGCTCGCTGACGCGTCCTCACCGGCGGTAGAAATCCCGTCGGGCGCTGGGGACGCCGGGGATTCCGGGGCAGCCACCGGCTCCGCCTCGGCGCGCTCTCTGCTTCCCGCCCCGACCCCGGACAGGTCGTTGAGCCGGATGAAAGTCCTCGGGAGAGTGGAGCGACCCTCCGAGCCCCTGGACTCGGGGGCCCCGGAGAGATTTCCCTCATCCTCGGCCATCATTCAGCTCCTGCAGCAACACACAAATCAAGAAATGTAAAAATCCACATTTTATTTAGAATAAAAAACACCCAACTTTACATACAGCGCCAGCAGAGTGCTGATGGAGACATATGCTCACAATTACAGTTAATATTGGAAGGCGCGCGCACCGCTGAGGGTCCAGGAAAATATGCATCCAGCAGCTCATCGAAAAATGAATCCATAAAGTATTTTTGGGGGACAAGACTGAACGCAAAGGGTTTTTTTTAATTTGGCTTTTTGTTTTTACTAATCAATAAAGCTCAACTGTGTTCGCCTTCATAAACTGGCCTCGGCGCGGGGCTCCTATAATAAGGCTTTTACGCAGAAACGGAGCCAGAATTCTGTTCGGCAACAAAACCCGACTCCAAACATTTTGCACCTTTATTTTTTCAGTAGATTTCTTTCCAGACTGTAGAATTGTCTCACTCAATCTCTCTTTTTTAAATCTTTTCTTAATTACCTGTAATGGACCCTGGAGATGTGCCCAAACCGCGCGCAGTCATCGCATGATCACTTTGTTGTCGTGGTCATAAAGTCCACCACAGCTTGAAAATCGAAGGACTGAAGAGGAGGCCGAGGACGAAGGAGCGAGGAGCAGGGGAGGAAAAGGGGGAGAGCTGCGGAGCGCGTCGTTTCCAGGTGGTGCGGTGCGTAAAACGCCGCCTGAGGAGACGCGGTGCGCCTCCGGTGCCCGTCTTCAGTGTCAAAGCCTCTCCAGGGGTCTCAGCAACACCTCAGAACCATCTCCCGATCCAAATAACAATTTTGTTGGAAAGGAGCAGCCAGATTAATTTTTTTAACCCACTTTTGCGGCGGAAAACGTCTTCTTTATGATTGTCCTCCCTCCTCCGGAGAGCTGATGGAGTGCAAAAAGCAAGAAAGCAATTAATAGTTTGTTTTTCCTCCTTTAAATTAACAATCCGGCACTTTGTTGCAACCACAGGCGGTTTTCAGCTCCTATCCCCCATCATGCGTGTTCTGATCCGTGGATGCTGCCGCGCATCTTTTCCTTAAATAGAAACAAAGCCGTTGTTTTCTAACTGCCATGAACGCGCGTCTCCATTGTTGCGCACAAACGGACCGGAGCGCCTGCTCGCGCTCTCGTCTCCTCCACACTGTGTTCGGTCGGTTCGGTTCGGTCCATCAGCAAAGCTCACACAGCTGGACGGGAGATCCGAACTTCTCACTCGCTCTCTCTCAGCCAATCACAGCGCGGCGCGAGTTGGTGGTTCTCCGTCATTGGCTGAGCGGCCTGTCGATCGAAATTCAACCGGCCGGAGGAGGGAGCCAAGCAGCGGGAATTATATTGTCACTGTCAATTAAAGGCGAGGGCGTGGCCGCACCTCTGCAAGACCGTCCTGTGATTGGTCCACAACTTAATGCTGAAGGGAAACATTTCAACTGACTACAACCTGATCTGGTTCAAACTAAATCCACCCAACTTGGAATGTTTCTCCCAACACTTTAATTCAAAAGTCTTTGGTATACTTTGTAAGGCAAGAGGTCTAGTTTTTGTCTTGTTTTTAAGTTGGATTAATTTCACTTTTTCAGCGAAGATTTGAATGGGTTAAACATTGAAAAAAGTTAAATTTAGTCCAACTTAAAACAAAACAAAAAACGTGTCCTCTTGGCAAAACTGTTTTGGGCCTGCATTAATGATAAATGTTCAACAGATGGAGATATTGCCCCATTTCAAGAACCTTGAGTAGAGGCTGCCACAGGACACCGCCAACAACGACCAATCTGACGCTTATATTAGTAGATGTTGGAACTTACTGTCTAGTAGCCAGACAATTTAAATCTAAACGTGACACTATAGCAGCTAACTGATATGAGTTGCTATAATGAAAGCTGATGCTAATTAAGTTGAAATTGCTGACCCTTAAAACCTTACTTTATTTTTTCATGTCATTCCATTCATTCATTGCCTACATATAAGCATTTTTTATGAACAAAAAGGCACAGAGCGAAGAAAAATCATGTATTCTTTGCATCTCATAGCAAAAAAAAAAAAAAAAAAAATCCAATTGTTTCCACAATTCCAACCCCAATGCCTTCTCCTCAAGTCACCAAATATCACGTAAACATCATTAACAGTAACGTGATTGTCTCACATTTCAGCAGTTACATTCATTTTCCTTCTAACTTTCTATATTCTCATAATTTTGTCCTTATACATCTATTTGAATTTATAAGCATTTGTACAATATTTTATTTCTTTGTTCAATGCATTCCAAAGTTTAATTCCATAAACAGAGGCACACCTCTGTTTCATAGTTGTCCATGTGTACATAGTCTGAAAATTATATTTCCTTCTCTGGCAAACGGCCTGCGTAACAAGACTAAATACATTTTGGTCTTCATCTGGGAAAGTACCTTGCGAACCTATCCACATAATAAATACAATTTTTAAGTCAACAAGATCCTTACATTTTTTTTTAAAGATTTGAATGACCTTTTAAATGTTGATGCAGGGAAACCAGTCATCTTGACTCGCCTTGAGACACACAAGTATTAAGGGTACAGCGCTAAATTAGTTTCAGTCCTATATCTCCAACAGAAGTTTTTCTGTTAATGTAGGACAGTACTCTTCCTCTGTGTCTCCTCTTAAAAATGGTGTGCCCCAGGGCTCAATTTTAGTGCCAGTTATTTTCGCTTTGTACAACCCCAATTGCAATGAAGTTGGGACGTTGTGTAAAATGTAAATAAAAACAAAATACAATGATTTTCAAATCCTCTTCAACCTATATTCAATTGAATACACCACAAAGACCAGATATTTAATGTTCAAACTGATAAACTTTATTGTTTTTGTGCAAATGTTTGCTCATTTTGAAATGGATGCCTGCAACAGGTTTCTAAAAAGCTGGGACAGTGGTATGTTTCCCACTGTGTTACATCACCTTTCCTTCTAACAACACTCAATAAGCGTTTGGGAACTGAGGACACTAATTGTTGAAGCTTTGTAGGTGGAATTCTTTCCCATTCTTGCTTGATATACGACTTCAGTTGTTCAACAGTCCGGGGTCTCCGTTGTCGTATTTTGCGCTTCATAATGCGCCACATATTTTCACTGGGCGACAGGTCTGGACTGCGGACAGGCCAGTCTAATACCCGTACTCTTTTACTATGAAGCCACGCTGTTGTAACACTTGCAGAATGTGGCTTGGCATTGTCTTGCTGAAATAAGCAGGGACGTCCCTGAAAATGACGTTGCTTGGATGGCAGCATGTGTTGCTCCAAAACCTGGATGTACCTTTCAGCATTGATGGTGCCATCACAGATGCTGGCTTTTGAACTTTGTGCTGGTAACAGTGTGGATGGTCTTTTTCCTCTTTTGTCCAGAGGACACGATGTCCATGATTTCCAAAAATTATTTGAAATGTGGACTCATCAGACCACAGCACACTTTTCCACTTTGCATCTGTCTATTTCAAATGAGCTCGGGCCCAGAGAAGGTGGCGGCGTTTCGAGATGTTGTTGATGTATGGCTTTCGCTTTGCATGGTAGAGTTTTAATTTGCACTTGTAGATGTAGCGATGAACTGTGTTAACTGACAATGGTTTTCTGAAGTGTTCCTGAGCCCACGTGGTAGGATCCTTTACACAATGATGTCGGTTTTTAATGCAGTGCCGCCTGAGGGATCGAAGGTCACGGGCATTCAGTGTTGGTTTTCGGCCTTGCTGCTTACATGTAGAAAGTTCTCCAACTTCTCTGAATCTTCTGATTATATATTATGGACTGTAGATGATGGAATCCCTAAATTCCTTGCAATTGAATGTTGAGAAACATTGTTCTTAAACTGTTGGACTATTTTTTCACACAGTTGTTCAAAAAGTGGTGATCCTCACCCCATCTTTGCTTGTGAATGGCTGAGACTTTTGGGGATGCTCCTTTGATACCCAATCATGACACTCACCTGTTTCCAATTAGGTGTTCTTTGAGCATTCATCAACTATGTTAAATTCTGTAGTTTCCTGTTGCTCTTGAAGGCACCATCAGTTTCCCCCCCCCCCCACACATGTGGGTGGTACTTAACCCTTTGAACAGCCAATTAGCAGCATGTTAGTTACCTTCTGCTCATGGTCTGAGAGGGGAAGTCTGGGTGGGTTTTCTTTTCTTTCCTGGTGGTAATGTGCAGTAGCTGTCCGTTAACAGACAAAACTGGAGAATTCTGAAGTGATGTTAATATTTAAATGTTGGCTTCAGCCAAGTCACATGTCAGTATAGCTGTGTGCACTGTCAGGAATTGAAACAATGAGTGGAAAGGAAACTAAATCTATCTGTAAGACAAAATATTCTCCGTCTTAAAAAAGCTCATTAGCAATGAGTAGCTAACCATCATTACCTGTGCTAACATGAGACACGATGTCTGACAGGTGAATGTCTTCCTTTTTATCTTGCAACGACAGTGACAACACTTTAAAAGTGTAGATCAGTGGTTCCCAAATGGTGGTACGCATACCCCCGGGGGTACGTGAGTGCCTGTGGGGGGTACGCGGGGCAATGAGCAAAAAAGAAAAAAAATGTCATAACGCTGTAATTGTGATAAGCTGTCTGAAACAATACTATTATAGATGTGTGTAAATGCTACCATCTAGTGTTGAGTCAATTTATTGCAACAGATGGGTGTGACTATCTGGGTGATTGACACCTGTTGCCATACCAGCGCAGCTCACTTAGCCGCCCCATGAGCCGCCACATGAGCGGCAATATGGACAAGTGGCTAACGGGAAGAAAACAGCCCAGTGCCAAGACACCTGCCACAACTAGTCAGCTTGGTGCTAGCGATAACAGTCCAGCTGATTGTCAAACTACAGCGACTATGACGTTCTCAGATCTGATTGATGACCCCGATGTTTGTGTGGCTAGCGAGAGTCAAGCTAGCGTAGCCAGCAGCATCAAAGAGGACAGCGGTGACAGAGACGCAGAGCATAGCAGACTTTTGATCGAGACCAAAGACTATTTAATCGAGAGAATAAGACATCAAAGAATCGCAAATATGATGACAACTACATTGCTCTTGGTTTCACGTGTGTTAACACGGGTGGATTTCTTTGCCCTCAGTGTGTTAATTGTGCAAAGGTTCTATCGCAAAATGCAATGAAGCCATCACTATTGCGCAGGCATTTAGAGACCAGTCATCCCCATTTGAAAAATAAACCACGTGAATACTTTGAGCGTCAGCTGAAACTATTATCTGCAAGTAATAGTTGTATTGCAGAGACAGACACTGCCAACAGGAACCGGCTGCGAGCATCATACATGGTCAGCTATAAAGTTGCTAAAACTAAGAAGCCACACACTATAGTGGAGGATTTAATTCTCCCTGCTGCCTCAGATATGGTTGGAGCAATGTTGGGGGAAAAGGCAAAAAAAGACTATACAGACTATCCCATCATTGAACAACACAGTTTCTCGACGCATCAGTGCTATGGCTGAGGATGTTTTGAAACAGCTTCTTCAGCGGGTAAGAGGCAGCGAGTATTACGCTCTACAGCTGGATGAGTCCACAGATGTTGCTGGCTTTGAACACCTCCTTGTATATGTGCGTTACATACATGAAGGGACAGTAACAGAGGACATGCTCTTTTGTAAACCTCTTGAGGAAAGGACCACTGCACTTGACATTTTTCAAAAGCTGGATAACTTTGTGAACACAAACGGCCTAATGTGGGATAGATGTGTGGGTATATGCACAGATGGCGCACGTGCAATGACAGGCAGACTCGGGGGTGTGGTGACACGCATTCAAGCAGTGGCACCAGATGCCACATGGGTACACTGCGGCATCCACCGTGAGGCGCTGGCTGCAAAAGAGAATACCTGCTCACCTCAAGAATGTTTTGGACATCACCATAAAGATGGTCAACTTTGTGAAAGCCAGGCCCATGAACTCGCACTTGTTTGCTGCGTTGTGTAATGAAATGGGCAGTGAGTATGAGACGCTGTTATTACACACAGAGGTGCGCTGGCTTTCAAGAGGCAGGGTATTAACTCGCTTTTTTGAGTTGAGAGATGAACTTAAAGTTTTCTTCAGTAAACATGATTTTGCCCTGTCAGAACATTTGCACAACGAAGAATTTCTCACTAGTCTGGCTTATCTTTGTGACATTTTTTCACATCTGAATGAATTAAATCTTGGATTACAAGGGCTAACTGTAACAATATTCAATGTTCAAGATAAAACTGAGGCCATGATCAAAAAGGTAAAACTCTGGATAAACTCCCTTGAGTCAAACAATACCGAAGTTTTCCCAGTGTTGCATGAGTTTTTGTGCTCAAACGAACTTAGACTGAGAGGCTGCGTGAAAGCAGAGATGAAGGCGCACCTTGGCGCACTGTCTGCAGAGCTGCGCAGATATTTTCCTGAAGCGGACGGGTCAAACGAGTGGATACGTCATCCATTTAGTGCCGTGACCACGTCTTTATCAACAGCGGAACAGGAGAGCCTTATTGACATTGCAACAGATGGATCGCTAAAAGCAGAATTTAATCAGAAGACACTGACTGACTTTTGGATTGGCCTGCGCGTGGAGCAACCTGCACTTGCAAAGCGCGCTATTAAGACTCTCATGCCATTCGCAACTACGTATTTGTGTGAAAGTGGATTTTCCACACTGACGAAAACAAAATACAGAGCCAGACTTAATGTTGAAAATGACTTGAGACTCAGCCTTTCACACATTGAGCCTAACATTACTGAGCTGTGTGCATCCAGTCAAGCCCACGCTTCACATTAAACATTAGAGTTTTCCATTGCATTATAATTTATGTGGGCCGCTGAAGAGGAGGTACTGCTGGCCCACCACCACCAGAGGGCGCTCTGCTTGGAGTGCGGGCTCCAAGCACGAGAGGGCGCCAGACCTAGAAGAAGTGACAGCTGTCATTCATCCCCTGCACCAGCTGTCACTCGTTCATCATCATCACCATCATAAAAGCCGGACTGCAACTCCACCTCCTCGCCGAGAAATCGACTACCAGTAACAAGGTAATTTCTCTGCTGACTGACACTGTGTGTGTTTAACCTGAACTTCTATTGCAGCCGTTTTCCTGGAGTGTTTCCTTATCTGGAGGATTGGCGTTTGGTGTGACAGTGACGGCTTCGCCTCACACCCCAACTCAGATAAGTGGTTGACCAGGAGCTGCACGAGTGTGTGTGATTGGAGGTGGAGGTGCTCCCTCTAACTGTGTTTGGACTGTGAATTACTGAGTGTGCGGACTCACACTCACACATCATATCTCTGCTTTCTGCCAGCAGTACCAGGGTCGACAGCCGAAGACAGAGGCCACCTGGGGACTCGGGACTTGGCGGCTCCGGTGTTCTTCAGACCGTTGGTGGTGGAAGCCGTGTGGGACGCGGCTTCTCTCTCGTCAGGGGTCTTCTATCTTCGAGCCTGCCCACACGTCACCTGGTGTTTATTGACTGTGCAAATTACTGTACATTTCGTTGTGTATTATCACAACATTAAATTGTTACCTTTTGGCTTACTCATTGTCCGTTCATTTGCGCCCCCTGTTGTGGGTCCGTGCTACGACACCTTCCCAACAATAATTGTTCACATTGTGGTTTAAATTGTTTTAATTAAGGCAGATACTGAAATGAGGCTTCAGTAGGTTTTGTTAAGTGCCTCAAAGGTTCAGCCCACTAAATTTGAAGTTAATAAAACATTTGTTATTCTAATAAATGATACACACAAATGTGTCTGTATATTGTGGTATATATATGATGTAATTTTATGTGGTTGATAAAACTTAAATGACATGTCAAGTCCGCCGGTGACAGGGGGGTACATGACTGAAACTCAAATGCCCAAAGGGGTACTTGTCTTGAAAAAGTTTGGGAACCACTGGTGTAGATCATCACAGTGGTTCTGTGTGATCAGGTGTAATCAGAGTGTGACCGCATAGTTTCGCTGCACCTGGAGCAGAAAATCCACTGATGGACTTGCTTTACGTTTCCAGCCACGACAAGGAATTAAAGTATTTTCAGATGTTGTTTTTCTTAAACCAGGTTTTATGTGTGTATGTGTTTGTCAGACTGTGATGATGAATCTGATTGAAATGAACAGGTCAGATTAAGACTTTATATTTACTCCGTGTGAATGAAACAGTCTGTCCGCATGAGGTCTGCAGCTGCGTAACTCACCTACAGCTTATGTCCGGCAGGTGCGGGACGTGTGAGTCACACGCTGGCATGCGCGGAAAATTTTCAGCATGCCCAAAATTTTTCGAGGAGCTCAGTGTTTTAGGACGTATCAGCGAACTTCAACGTGCTCTTAACTTATATTAAATTTTAAAAACTTCCCGTAACTTAGAGGTCTGCCAGCGTTTTTTAATATGGTTAGCATACGCTGGCTAAATCGTCAAGGTGTGTCAGGGCCTTTAAACAATGCTTTTAAGCAGACAACAGACTATAAAGTCACAAAAGTTGAAGTCATCCTGCCTCCCGTTCACACAGAAAGGCCATAGAGGCAACAGTGCTAACCACTGAGCCATTGTGCTGCCCAGCAACACACAAGCTTTATTTGATTTATTTTTACTGACTGTTCATATTGTTGACCTTGTGTCAGTACAAATGTTGTTATGTAACTGCTGAAGCTTTCCGAGTCATTATTGCTGCTCAGATCTTTGGCTCTTAAGAATTTGCTCTCTTCTGATACGAGACCAACTTATCATTCCTCTTTGATTACACTGGAGTCGACATTTATATTGCTAAACTGGTTACACATAGTCTGTATTTTTAAGGTGCTGCTGACTTACAGTCCCATCCATGATCCAGACCCACTTGTGCAGCTTCAGTCCATCATTACTCGCCGCACAGAACACAACTGCTTCCTTTTCATCGCCCTGTATGATTATTGAGCTGAGAGCAGGTGCAGATCAATGAAAAGGACCCATTTCTTTTTCACTGCATCCCTCACAGCTTGTATAGAAGTGGACATCAATCACCTGGACATTATCCCTCTGTATGTACACACAAAACCCACTGTGGAAACAAAAATGGTGACAAATAACACATGTTTATATGACTGACATCATACCAACAGGAGACTAAATGAGAAAAAGTGAATATGACGGCCCTCCAGACGCTCTCAATAAGCCTGGTTGGAACTGATGACTTCATAGTGAACTGTTCCAACAGAGCCCCCATTAAAACATATCGACCTGCACAGCTTGGACCTCTGAGGCAAGAATTTTCTGAATGCAGTAGGAAAAAAAACTGAATGCAATTAAGACCAGATTAGTTTTTTTTAGCAGACCTAAAAATATCAATGCAACATTCATTAATAATAAGCAATACAATCATGCATCTATTATTCAGAAAACAGACTAAAGCATTGGCAATTTAACCAGCATGCCTATGAACACTTCCCAAGGCGAGCTTCTACCCACGTCTGATGGATGGTGTTTGTTAGTGCTGCCCAGTTCAAGCTTATACTCTCATTCATCAGAGTGAGTGATATCAAGTCTCCGGGGGAAACCTTTAGCTATAGGCGTCCTGACCAGCAGCAGCGTTCGTACACAGACACGAACCTCATTCATTACTGCTCCCTGGAATGACACAAAACACAAACTTGAGGTTGGAAAAACGGCGGCCGTCTCTCACTTCAGTCAACAGAAGGCTCTCCATCCATATACACAGACGACGACGTGCTCGTACTTACATCGATGTGCCACGGCGAGACATGCCATGACTTCTCAGCTATGAAATTTTGAACTGAACAGGAAGCGATATTTCCTTAACTAATCTGTGGAACGACCATTGACTGCAACTGTCCTTGTCCGAGATTGAGATCCAGGATTTCAATAACTTCCTTGACTTGGCCATCAGAAGTGTGTGTTAAGGTGGTGAAAGTGTGTAACTTGTGGAGACATTCACTTTCAGTGCATCCAGACAGTATTCACAGCCCTTCATTTTTTCCACATTTTGTTATGTTTACAGCCTTATTCCAAAATAAATGAATTCCTTTTTTCATCTCAATTTTCTGCACACAATACCCCATAACAACAATATGAAGTTTCATTTTAGATTTTGCAAATTTATTAAAAAAACAACAACAACAAAGAAATCACATGTCCATAAGTATTCACAGTCTTTGCCTTGAAGCTCAACATTGAGCTCAGGTGCCTCCTGTTTCCACTGATCATCCTTGAGATGTTTCTACAGCTTAATTGGAGTCCACCTGGAGTAAATACAGTTGATTGGACATGATGTGGAAAGACACACACCTGTCTACATATAAGGTCCCACAGTTGACAGTCAGAGCACAAACCAAGCATGAAGTCAAAGGAATTGTCTGTAGACCCCTGAGACAGGATTGTCTGGAGGCACAAATCTGGGGAAGGGCACAGAAACATTTCTGCTGCTTTGAAGGTCCCAATAAGCACAGTGGCCTCCATCATCTATAAATGGAAGAAGTTCAGATCTACCAGAACTCTTCATAGAGCTGGCCACCCGTCTAAACTGAGCAAGTGGGGGAGAAGGACCTTAGTCAGGGAGGTGACCAAGAACCCGATGGTCACTCTGTCAGAGCTCCAACATTCCTCAGTGGAGAAAGGAGAACCTTCCAGAAGGACAACCATCTCTGTATGGTAGAGTGTCCAGACGGAAGCCACTCCTTAGTAAAAGACACATGGCAGCCCACCTGGAGTTTCACAAAAGGCCCCTGAAGGACTCTCAGACCAGGAGAAACAAAATTCTCAGGTCTGATGAGACAAAGATTGAACACTTTGGAGTAATGTTTGCAGGAAACCAGGCACCATCCCTACAGTGAAGCATGGTGGTGGCAGCATCATGCTGTGGAGATGTTTTTAGCAGCAGGAACTGGGAGATTAGTCAGGATTGAGGGAAAGATGAATGCAGCAATGTACAGAGACATCCTGGATGAAAACCTGCTCCAGAGCGCTCTTGACCTCAGACTGGGGCAACGGTTCATCTTTCAGCAGGACAATGACCCTAAACACACAGCCAAAATATCAAAGGAGTGTCTTCAGGACAACTCTGTGAATGTCCTTGAGTGGTCCAGTCAGAGCCCAGACCTGAATCCGACTGAACATCTCTGGAGAGATCTGAAAATGTCTGTGCA
This sequence comes from Thalassophryne amazonica, assembly GCF_902500255.1. Lineage (NCBI taxonomy): Eukaryota > Metazoa > Chordata > Actinopteri > Batrachoidiformes > Batrachoididae > Thalassophryne > Thalassophryne amazonica. Next base: position 71,574,471 of record NC_047120.1, read on the forward strand.
CCGACGCTCCCCATCCAACCTGATGGAGCTTGAGAGGTGCTGCAAAGAGGAATGGACCAAACTGTACAATGATAGGTGCACCAAGCTTGTGGCATCATATTCAAGAAGACTTGAGGCTGGAATTGCTGCCAAAGATGCATCAACTAAGTGTTTGCTGTTTAGCAGTTGTGAATCTCGTGCCGTCTCGCGGTCCGTGGATTACGCAAGAGGTTGGTTTCTGCAAGGTTCTGGTTTAGGGCACAATGTAAACAACCTCGTGACGTATGGACAATAAGACAACATCGAAGCACAACAGAGGTTCATCACAATCCTCTAGATAACCCTCTCAACTTGGGAGAATGTGTCATTATCATAATCACCCGTGAACTCGCCGAATCAACACCATCCACATCCTTGCTAGCCATTGTTTACATGGCTTTGAAATGCTGGAACTCTGCCGTGTGCCGCGGTGCATTCTGGGAAGCGCAGGGCGATTATGGGAAACGTTAAAGTACCGAATTGAGCAAAGGTTGTGAATAACTATGTACATGTGATTTCTTAGTTTTTATTATATAAATATTCAAAAAAACTTTATCTTCAATTTAAATTTATTTTCATTTATATACAGTAGTGTTCAGAATAATAGTAGTGCTATGTGACCAAAAAGATGAATCCAGGTTTTGAGTATATTTCTTATTGTTACATGAGAAACAAGGTACCAGTAGATTCAGTAGATTCTCACAAATCCAACAAGACCAAACATTCATGATATGCACACTCTTAAGGCTATGAAATTGGGCTATTAGTAAAAAAAAAGTAGAAAAGGGGGTGTTCACAATAATAGTAGTTTGACATTCAGTCAGTGAGTTTGTCAATTTTGTGGAACAAACAGGTGTGAATCAGGTGTCCCCTATTTAAGGATGAAGCCAGCACCTGTTGAACATGCTTTTCTCTTTCTCTGAAAGCCTGAGGAAAATGGGACGTTCAAGACATTGTTCAAAAGAACAGCATAGTTTGATTAAAAGGTTGATTGCAGAGGGGAAAACTTATACGCAGGTACAAAAACTTATAGGCTGTTCATCTACAATGATCTCCAATGCTTTAAAATGGACAAAAAAAAAAAAAAAAAACAGACACATGGAAGAAAATGGAAAACAACCATCAAAATGGATAGAAGAATAAGCAGAATGGCAAAGGCTCACCCATTGATCAGCTCCAGGATGATCAAAGACAGTCTGGAGTTACCTTTATTTGCATAAATTTATTTGCAAGAATCTCCCTCAAAGTCCCTCTGTTAAATAAAAGACGTGCAGAAGAGATTACAATTTGCCAAAGAACACATCAACTGGCCTAAAGAGAAATGGAGGAATATTTTGTGGACTGATGAAAGTAAAATTGTTCTTTTTGGGTCCAAGGGCCACAGACAGTTTGTGAGACGACCCCCAGACTCTGAATTCAAGCCACAGTTCACAGTGAAGACAGTGAAGCATGGTGGTGCAAGCATCATGATATGGGCATGTTTCTCCTACTATGGTGTTGGGCCTATATATCACATACCAGGTATCATGGATCAGTTTGGATATGTCAAAATACTTGAAGAGGTCATGTTGCCTTATGCTGAAGAGGACATGCCACCCATATTGGCCTCTCTTCATTGGCTTCCTGTTAATTCTAGAATAGAATTTAAAATTCTTCTTCTTACTTATAAGGTTTTGAATAATCAGGTCCCATCTTATCTTAGGGACCTCATAGTACCATATCACCCCAATAGAGCGCTTCGCTCTCAGACTGCAGGCTTACTTGTAGTTCCTAGGGTTTGTAAGAGTAGAATGGGAGGCAGAGCCTTCAGCTTTCAATCAATCAATCAATCAATTTTTTTATATAGCGCCAAATCACAACAAACAGTTGCCCCAAGGCGCCTTATATTGTAAGGCAAGGCCATACAACAATTATGTAAAACCCCAACGGTCAAAACGACCCCCTGTGAGCAAGCACTTGGCTACAGTGGGAAGGAAAAACTCCCTTTTAACAGGAAGAAACCTCCAGCAGAACCAGGCTCAGGGAGGGGCAGTCTTCTGCTGGGACTGGTTGGGGCTGAGGGAGAGAACCAAGAAAAAGACATGCTGTGGAGGGGAGCAGAGATCGATCACTAATGATTAAATGCAGAGTGGTGCATACAGAGCAAAAAGAGAAAGAAACAGTGCATCATGGGAACCCCCCAGCAGTCTACGTCTATAGCAGCATAACTAAGGGATGGTTCAGGGTCACCTGATCCAGCCCTAACTATAAGCTTTAGCAAAAAGGAAAGTTTTAAGCCTAATCTTAAAAGTAGAGAGGGTGTCTGTCTCCCTGATCTGAATTGGGAGCTGGTTCCACAGGAGAGGAGCCTGAAAGCTGAAGGCTCTGCCTCCCATTCTACTCTTACAAACCCTAGGAACTACAAGTAAGCCTGCAGTCTGAGAGCGAAGCACTCTATTGGGGTGATAATTGAACTATGAGGTCCCTAAGA